>NW_024467099.1:0-60165 GCF_017591425.1 Ochotona curzoniae
CCTGTTGGTCACTTCTTGTCCAATGTCCATGGAGCCCAGATGAAGCAACCGAGCATTTTAACACCCACACAAAACAAGATGCAGATCCTCAGTCCAGGCGCTAACAACTCCACATCCAGAGACAAGTTCAGCCGCCCAAGCATTCTCAGCTACCATGCAACATGATGTTTCTGGCAGCACATATGCCTGAAAGTGTATGTTATGCCTGGGGAACTGATTGTGTGGTGAATGGCAATATTCAAAAGCGCCAGCAGGGGTCTTCCAGTGCCAAAACGACTCCACTTGGCTCATTCACTTCACATACCATCAGCTTGTCGACAGATCTGAGGGAAACCCTGTTTGGTCACTTCTTGTCCAATGTCCCATGGAGCCCAGGATGATGCAATCAAGCAGTTGAGCACCCACACAAAACAAGGATGCAGATCCTCAGTCCAGGCGCTACACAACTCCACATCCAGAGACAAGTTCAGCGCCCCAAGCCATTTTCAGCTACCAGGCAACATGATGGCTTCTCGCAGCACATATGCCTGAAAGTGTATGTGATCCCTGGGAACTGAGTTTGTTGGGTGAATGGCAATATTCGAATTGCCAGCATGGGTCTTCCAGTGCCAAAACGACTTCACTTGGCTCATTCACTTCACATACCATCAGCTTGTCGAGCAGATCTAGGGAAACCCTGTTTGGTCACTTCTTGTCCAATGTCCATGGACCCAGATGATGCAATCAAGCATGTTGAGCACCCACACAAAACAAGATGCAGATCCTCAGTCCAGGCGCTAACAACTCCACATCCAGAGACAAGTTCAGCGCCAAGCCATTTTCCAGCTACCATGCAACATGATGGCTCTGGCAGCACATATGCCTGAAAGTGTATGTATCCCTGGAACTGAGTTGTGTTGGTGAATGGCAATACTTCAATTGGCCAGCAGGGGCCTTCCAGTGCCAAAACCGACTCCACTTGGCTCATTCACTTCACATACCATCAGCTTGTCGAGCGATCTATGAGGGAAACCCTGTTTGGTCACTTCTTGTCCAATGTCCATGGAGCCCAGGATGATGCAATCAAGCATGTTGAGCACCCACACAAAACAAGGATGCAGATCCTCAGTCCAGGCGCTAACAACTCCACCTAGAGTGACAAGTTCAGCGCCCAAGCCATTTTCAGCTACCATGCAACATGATGGCTCTGGCAGCACATATGCCTGAAAGTGTATGTGATCCCTGGGAAACTGAGTGTGTGGGTGAATGGCAATATTCGAATTGGCCACCACAGGTCTTCCAGTGCCAAAACGACTCCACTTGGCTCATTCACTTCACATACCATCAGCTTGTCGAGCACATCTAGAGGAAATCCCTGTTTGGTCACTTCTTGTCCAATGTCCATGGAGCCCAGGATGATGCAATCAAGCATGTTGAGCACCCACACAAAACAAGATGCAGATCCTCAGTCCAGGCGCTAACAACTCCACATCCAGAGACAAGTTCAGCGCCCAAGCCATTTTTCAGCTACCATGCGAAAACATGAGGCCTCTGGCAGCACATATGCCCTGAAAGTGTATGTGATCCCTGGGAACTGAGTGTGTGGGTGAATGGCAATATTCGAAATTGGCCAGCAGGGTCTTCCAGTGCCAAAACGACTCCACTTGGCTCATTCACTTCACATACCATCAGCTTGTCGAGCACATCTAGAGGGAAACCCTGTTTGGTCACTTCTTGTCCAATGTCCATGGAGCCCAAGATGATGCCAATCAAGCATGTTGAGCACCCACACAAAACAAGATGCAGATCCTCAGTCCAGCGCTAACAACTCCACATCCAGAACAAGTTCAGCGCCCAAGCCATTTTCAGCTACCATGCAACATCGATGGCTCTGGCAGCACATATGCCTGAAGTGTATGTGATGCCTGGGAACTGAGTGTATGTGTGAATGGCAATATTCGAATTGGCCAGCACAGGTCTTCCAGTGCCAAAACGACTCCACTTGGCTCATTCACTTCACATACCATCAGCTTGTCGAGCAGATCTAGAGGAAACCCGTTTGGTCACTTCTTGTCCAATGTCCATGGAGCCCAGGATGATGCAATCAAGCATGTTGACACCCACACAAAACAAGGATGCAGATCCTCAGTCCAGGCGCTAACAACTCCACATCCAGAGACAATTCAGCGCCCAAGCCATTTTCAGCTACCATGCAACATGATGGCTCTGGCAGCACATATGCCTGAAAGTGTATGTGATCCCTGGGGAACTGAGTGTGTTGGTGAATGGCAATATTCGAATTGGCCAGCAGGGTCTTCCAGTGCCAAAACGACTCCACTTGGCTCATTCACTTCACATACCATCAGCTTGTCGAGCAGATCTAGAGGGAAACCCTGTTTGGTCACTTCTTGTCCAATGTCCATGGAGCCCAGGATGATGCAATCAAGCATGTTGAGCACCCACACAAAACAAGGATGCAGATCCTCAGTCCAGGCGCTAACAACTCCACATCCAGAGACAAGTTCAGCGCCCAAGCCATTTTCAGCTACCATGCAACATGATGGCTCTGCAGCACATATGCCTGAAAGTGTATGTGATCCCTGGGAACTGAGTGTGTGGGTGAATGGCAATATTCGAATTGGCCAGCAGGGTCTTCCAGTGCCAAAACGACTCCACTTGGCTCATTCACTTCACATACCATCAGCTTGTGGAGCCAATCTAGAGGGAAACCCTGTTTGGTCACTTCTTGTCCAATGTCCATGGAGCCCAGATGATGCAATCAAGCATGTTGAGCACCCACACAAAACAAGGATGCAGATCCTCAGTCCAGGCGCTAACAACTCCACATCCAGAGACAAGTTCAGCGCCCAAGCCATTTTCAGCTACCATGCAACATGATGGCTCTGGCAGCACATATGCCTGAAAGTGTATGTGATCCCTGGGAACTGAGTGTGTGGGTGAATGGCAATATTCGAATTGGCCAGCAGGTGCCTTCCAGTGCCAAAACGACTCCACTTGGCTCATTCACTTCACATACCATCAGCTTGTCGAGCAAATCTAGAGGGAACCCTGTTTGGTCACTTCTTGTCCAATGTCCATGGAGCCCAGGATGATGCAATCAAGCATGTTGAGCACCCACACAAAACAAGGATGCAGATCCTCAGTCCAGGCGCTAACAACTCCACATCCAGAGACAAGTTCAGCGCCCAAGCCATTTTCAGCTACCATGCAACATGATGGCTCTGCAGCACATATGCCTGAAGTGTATGTGATCCCGTGGAACTGAGTGTGTGGGTGAATGGCAATATCGAATTGGCCAGCAGGTCTTCCAGTGCCAAAACGACTCCACTTGGCTCATTCACTTCACATACCATCAGCTTGTCGAGCAGATCTAGAGGAAACACCTGTTGGTCACTTCTTGTCCAATGTCCATGGAGCCCAGATGATGCAATCAAGCATGTTGAGCACCCACACAAAACAAGGATGCAGATCCTCAGTCCAGCGCTAACAACTCCACATCCAGAGACAAGTTCAGCGCCCAAGCCATTTTCAGCTACCATGCACAGAGGCTCTGGCAGCACATATGCCTGAAAGTGTATGTGATCCTGGGAACTGATTGTGGGTGAATGGCAACTTCGAATGGCCAGCAGGTCTTCCAGTGCCAAAACGACTCCACTTGGCTCATTCACTTCACATACCATCAGCTTGTCGAGCAGATCTAGAGGGAAACCCTGTTTGGTCACTTCTTGTCCAATGTCCATGGAGCCCAGGATGATGCAATCAAGCATGTTGAGCACCCACACAAAACAAGGATGCAGATCCTCAGTCCAGGCGCTAACAACTCCACATCCAGAGACAAGTTCAGCGCCCAAGCCATTTTCAGCTACCATGAACATGATGGCTCTGGCAGCACATATGCCTGAAAGTGTATGTGATCCCTGGGGAACTGAGTGTGTGGGTGAATGGCAACATTCGAATTGGCCAGCAGGGGTCTTCCAGTGCCAAAACGACTCCACTTGCTCATTCACTTCACATACCATCAGCTTGTCGAGCAGATCTAGTGGAAACCCTGTTTGGTCACTTCTTGTCCAATGTCCATGGAGCCCAGGATGATGCAATCAAGCATGTTGAGCACCCACACAAAACAAGGATGCAGATCCTCAGTCCAGGCGCTAACAACTCCACATCCAGAGACAAGTTCAGCGCCCAAGCCATTTTCAGCTACCATGCAACATGATGGCTCTGGCAGCACATATGCCTGAAAGTGTATGTGATCCCTGGGAACTGAGTGTGTGGTGAATGGCAATATTCGAATTGGCCAGCACGGTCTTCCAGTGCCAAAACGACTCCACTTGGCTCATTCACTTCACATACCATCAGCTTGTCGAGCAGATCTAGAGGGAAACCCTGTTTGGTCACTTCTTGTCCAATGTCCATGGAGCCCAGGATGATGCAATCAAGCATGTTGAGCACCCACACAAAACAAGGATGCAGATCCTCAGTCCAGGCGCTAACAACTCCACATCCAGAGACAAGTTCAGCGCCCAAGCCATTTTTCAGCTACCATGCAACATGATGGATCTGGCAGCACATATGCCTGAAAGTGTATGTGATCCTGGGAACTGAGTGTGTGGGTGAATGGCTACTTTCGAATTGGCCAGCAGGGGTCTTCCAGTGCCAAAACGACTCCACTTGGCTCATTCACTTCACATACCATCAGCTTGTCGAGCAGATCTAGAGGGAAACCCTGTTTGGTCACTTCTTGTCCAATGTCCATGGAGCCCAGGATGATGCAATCAAGCATGTTGAGCACCCACACAAAACAAGGATGCAGATCCTCAGTCCAGGCGCTAACAACTCCACATCCAGAGACAGTTCAGCGCCCAAGCCATTTTCAGCTACCATGCAACATGTTGACTCTGGCAGCACATATGCCTGAAAGTGTATGTGATGCCTGGGGAACTGAGTGTGTGGTGAATGGCAATATTCGAATTGGCCAGCAGGGTCTTCCAGTGCCAAAACGACTCCACTTGGCTCATTCACTTCACATACCATCAGCTTGTCGAGCAAATCTAAGGGAAACCCTGTTTGGTCACTTCTTGTCCAATGTCCATGGAGCCCAGGATGATGCAATCAAGCATGTTGAGCACCCACACAAAACAAGGATGCAGATCCTCAGTCCAGGCGCTAACAACTCCACATCCAGAGACAAGTTCAGCCCCCAAGCCATTTTCAGCTACCATGAAAAAAATCGGCTCTGGCAGCACATATGCCTGAAAGTGTATGTGATCCCTGGGGAACTGAGTGTGGGTAAATGGCAATATTCGAATTGGCCAGCAGGGGTCTTCCAGTGCCAAAACGACTCCACTTGGCTCATTCACTTCACATACCATCAGCTTGTCGAGCAGATCTAGAGGGAAACCCTGTTTGGTCACTTCTTGTCCAATGTCCATGGAGCCCAGATGATGCAATCAAGCATGTTGAGCACCCACACAAAACAAGGATGCAGATCCTCAGTCCAGGCGCTAACAACTCCACATCCAGAGACAAGTTCAGCGCCCAAGCCATTTTCAGCTACCATGCAAACAAGGCTCTGGCAGCACATATGCCTGAAAGTGTATGTGATCCCTGGGAACTAGTGTGTGGGTGAATGGCAACTATTCGAATTGGCCAGCAGGGTCTTCCAGTGCCAAAACGACTCCACTTGTCTCATTCACTTCACATACCATCAGCTTGTCGAGCTAATCTAGAGGGAAACCCTGTTTGGTCACTTCTTGTCCAATGTCCATGGAGCCCAGTTTATGCAATCAAGCATGTTGAGCACCCACACAAAACAAGGATGCAGATCCTCAGTCCAGGCGCTAACAACTCCACATCCAGAGACAAGTTCAGCGCCCAAGCCATTTTCAGCTACCATGCATACAGATGGCTCTGGCAGCACATATGCCTGAAAGTGTATGTGGTCCTGGGGAACTGAGTGTTTGGTGAATGGCAATACTTGAATTGGCCAGCAGGGTCTTCCAGTGCCAAAACGACTCCACTTGGCTCATTCACTTCACATACCATCAGCTTGTCGAGCACATCTAGAGGGAAACCCTGTTTGGTCACTTCTTGTCCAATGTCCATGGAGCCCAGGATGATGCAATCAAGCATGTTGAGCACCCACACAAAACAAGGATGCAGATCCTCAGTCCAGGCGCTAACAACTCCACATCCAGAGACAAGTTCAGCGCCCAAGCCATTTTCAGCTACCATGCAACATGATGGCTCTGGCAGCACATATGCCTGAAAGTGTATGTGATCCCTGGGGAACTGAGTGTGTGGGTGAATGGCAACTTTCGAATATTCCAGCAGGTGTCTTCCAGTGCAAAACGACTCCACTTGGCTCATTCACTTCACATACCATCAGCTTGTCGAGCAGATCTAGAGGGAAACCCTGTTTGGTCACTTCTTGTCCAATGTCCATGGAGCCCAGGATGATGCAATCAAGCATGTTGAGCACCCACACAAAACAAGGATGCAGATCCTCAGTCCAGGCGCTAACAACCCCACATCCAGAGACAAGTTCAGCGCCCAAGCCATTTTCAGCTACCATGCAACATGATGGCTCTGGCAGCACATATGCCTGAAAGTGTATGTGATCCCTGGGGAACTGAGTGTGTGGTGAATGGCAATATTCGAATTGGCCAGCAGGGGTCTTCCAGTGCCAAACGACTCCACTTGGCTCATTCACTTCACATACCATCAGCTTGTCGAGCAGATCTAGAGGGAAACCCTGTTTGGTCACTTCTTGTCCAATGTCCATGGAGCCCAGGATGATGCAATCAAGCATGTTGAGCACCCACACAAAACAAGGATGCAGATCCTCAGTCCAGGCGCTAACAACTCCACATCCAGAGACAAGTTCAGCGCCCCAGCCATTTTCAGCTACCATGCAACATGATGGCTCTGGCAGCACATATGCCTGAAAGTGTATGTGATCCCTGGAACTGAGTGTGTGGGTGAATGGCAATATTCGAATTGGCCAGCAAGGTCTTCCAGTGCCAAAACGACTCCACTTGGCTCATTCACTTCACATACCATCAGCTTGTCGAGCAGATCTAGAGGGAAACCCTGTTTGGTCACTTCTTGTCCAATGTCCATGGAGCCCAGGATGAATGCAATCAAGCATGTTGAGCACCCACACAAAACAAGGATGCAGATCCTCAGTCCAGGCGCTAACAACTCCACATCCAGAGACAAGTTCAGCGCCCAAGCCATTTTCAGCTACCATGCAACATGATGGGTCTGGCAGCACATATGCCTGAAAGTGTATGTGATCCCTGGGGAACTGAGTGTGTGGGTGAATGGCAATATTCGAATTGGCCAGTACAGCTCTTCCAGTGCCAAAACGACTCCACTTGGCTCATTCACTTCACATACCATCAGCTTGTCGAGCACATCTAGAGGGAAACCCTGTTTGGTCACTTCTTTGTCCAATGTCCATGGAGCCCAGGATGATGCAATCAAGCATGTTGAGCACCCACACAAAACAAGGATGCAGATCCTCAGTCCAGGCGCTAACAACTCCACATCAGAGACAAGTTCAGCGCCCAAGCCATTTTCAGCTACCATGGAAAACAATGGCTCTGGCAGCACATATGCCTGAAAGTGTATGTGATCCCTGAAAACTGAGTGTGTGGTGAATGGCAACTATTGAAAGGGCCAGCACACGTCTTCCAGTGCCAAAACGACTCCACTTGGCTCATTCACTTCACATACCATCAGCTTGTCGAGCAGATCTAGAGGAAACCCTGTTTGGTCACTTCTTGTCCAATGTCCATGGAGCCCAGGATGATGCAATCAAGCATGTTGAGCACCCACACAAAACAAGGATGCAGATCCTCAGTCCAGGCGCTAACAACTCCACATCCAGAGACAAGTTCAGCGCCCAAGCCATTTTCAGCTACCATGCAAAACTGTAGCTCTGGCAGCACATATGCCTGAAAGTGTATGTGATCCCTGGGGAACTGAGTGTGTGGGTGAATGGCAATATTCGAATTGGCCAGCAGGGTCTTCCAGTGCCAAAACGACTCCACTTGGCTCATTCACTTCACATACCATCAGCTTGTCGAGCAGATCTAGAGGGAAACCCTGTTTGGTCACTTCTTGTCCAATGTCCATGGAGCCCAGGATGATGCAATCAAGCATGTTGAGCACCCACACAAAACAAGGATGCAGATCCTCAGTCCAGGCGCTAACAACTCCACATCCAGAGACAAGTTCAGCGCCCAAGCCATTTTCAGCTACCATGCAACATGATGGCTCTGGCAGCACATATGCCTGAAAGTGTATGTGATCCCTGGGGAACTGAGTGTGGGTGAATGGCAATATTCGAATTGGCCAGCAGGGTCTTCCAGTGCCAAAACGACTCCACTTGCTCATTCACTTCACATACCATCAGCTTGTCGAGCAGATCTAGAGGAAACCCTGTTTGGTCACTTCTTGTCCAATGTCCATGGAGCCCAGGATGATGCAATCAAGCATGTTGAGCACCCACACAAAACAAGGATGCAGATCCTCAGTCCAGGCGCTAACAACTCCACATCCAGAGGCACGTTCAGCGCCCAAGCCATTTTCAGCTACCATGCAAAATGACGGCTCTGGCAGCACATATGCCTGAAAGTGTATGTGATCCCTGGGAACTGAGTGTGTGGTGTGAATGCAATATTCGAATTGGCCAGCAAGGGTCTTCCAGTGCCAAAACGACTCCACTTGGCTCATTCACTTCACATACCATCAGCTTGTCGAGCAGATCTAGAGGGAAACCCTGTTTGGTCACTTCTTGTCCAATGTCCATGGAGCCCAGGATGATGCAATCAAGCATGTTGAGCACCCACACAAAACAAGATGCAGATCCTCAGTCCAGGCGCTAACAACTCCACATCCAGAGACAAGTTCAGCGCCCAAGCCATTTTCAGCTACCATGCAAACATGATGGCTCTGGCAGCACATATGCCTGAAAGTGTATGTGATCCTGGGGAACTGAGTGTGTGGGTGAATGGCAATATTCGAATTGGCCAGCAGGGTCTTCCAGTGCCAAAACGACTCCACTTGGCTCATTCACTTCACATACCATCAGCTTGTCGAGCACGATCTAGAGGGAAACCCTGTTTGGTCACTTCTTGTCCAATGTCCATGGAGCCCAGGATGATGCAATCAAGCATGTTGAGCACCCACACAAAACAAGGATGCAGATCCTCAGTCCAGGCGCTAACAACTCCACATCCAGAGACAAGTTCAGCGCCCAAGCCATTTTCAGCTACCATGCAACATGATGGCTCTGGCAGCACATATGCCTGAAAGTGTATGTGATCCCTGGGGAACTGAGTGTGTGGGTGAATGGCAATATTCGAATTGGCCAGCAGGGGTCTTCCAGTGCCAAAACGACTCCACTTGGCTCATTCACTTCACATACCATCAGCTTGTCGAGCAGATCTAGAGGGAAACCCTGTTTGGTCACTTCTTGTCCAATGTCCATGGAGCCCAGGATGATGCAATCAAGCATGTTGAGCACCCACACAAAACAAGATGCAGATCCTCAGTCCAGGCGCTAACAACTCCACATCCAGAGACAAGTTCAGCGCCCAAGCCATTTTCAGCTACCATGCAACATGATGGCTCTGGCAGCACATATGCCTGAAAGTGTATGTGATCCTGGGGAACTGAGTGTGTGGTGAATGGCAATATTCGAATTGGCCAGCAGGGTCTTCCAGTGCCAAAACGACTCCACTTGGCTCATTCACTTCACATACCATCAGCTTGTCGAGCAGATCTAGAGGGAAACCCTGTTTGGTCACTTCTTGTCCAATGTCCATGGAGCCCAGGATGATGCAATCAAGCATGTTGAGCACCCACACAAAACAAGGATGCAGATCCTCAGTCCAGGCGCTAACAACTCCACATCCAGAGACAAGTTCAGCGCCCAAGCCATTTTCAGCTACCATGCAACATGATGGCTCTGGCAGCACATATGCCTGAAAGTGTATGTGATCCCTGGGAACTGAGTGTGTTGGTGAATGGCAATATTCGAATTGGCCAGCAGGGTCTTCCAGTGCCAAAACGACTCCACTTGGCTCATTCACTTCACATACCATCAGCTTGTCGAGCACATCTAGAGGGAAACCCTGTTTGGTCACTTCTTGTCCAATGTCCATGGAGCCCAGGATGATGCAATCAAGCATGTTGAGCACCCACACAAAACAAGGATGCAGATCCTCAGTCCAGGCGCTAACAACTCCACATCCAGAGACAAGTTCAGCGCCCAAGCCATTTTCAGCTACCATGCAAAAAGACGGCTCTGGCAGCACATATGCCTGAAAGTGTATGTGATGCCTGGGGAACTGAGTGTGTGGTGAATGGCAATATTCGAATTGGCCAGCAGGGTCTTCCAGTGCCAAAACGACTCCACTTGGCTCATTCACTTCACATACCATCAGCTTGTCGAGCAGATCTAGAGGGAAACCCTGTTTGGTCACTTCTTGTCCAATGTCCATGGAGCCCAGGATGATGCAATCAAGCATGTTGAGCACCCACACAAAACAAGGATGCAGATCCTCAGTCCAGGCGCTAACAACTCCACATCCAGAGACAAGTTCAGCGCCCAAGCCATTTTCAGCTACCATGCAACATGATGGCTCTGGCAGCACATATGCCTGAAAGTGTATGTGATCCCTGGGGAACTGAGTGTGTGGTGAATGGCAATATTCGAATTGGCCAGCAGGGGTCTTCCAGTGCCAAAACGACTCCACTTGGCTCATTCACTTCACATACCATCAGCTTGTCGAGCAATCTAGAGGGAAACCCTGTTTGGTCACTTCTTGTCCAATGTCCATGGAGCCCAGGATGATGCAATCAAGCATGTTGAGCACCCACACAAAACAAGGATGCAGATCCTCAGTCCAGGCGCTAACAACTCCACATCCAGAGACAAGTTCAGCGCCCAAGCCATTTTCAGCTACCATGCAACATGATGGCTCTGGCAGCACATATGCCTGAAAGTGTATGTGATCCCTGGGGAACTGAGTGTGTGGGTGAATGGCAATATTCGAATTGGCCAGCAGGGTCTTCCAGTGCCAAAACGACTCCACTTGGCTCATTCACTTCACATACCATCAGCTTGTCGAGCAGATCTAGAGGGAAACCCTGTTTGGTCACTTCTTGTCCAATGTCCATGGAGCCCAGGATGATGCAATCAAGCATGTTGAGCACCCACACAAAACAAGGATGCAGATCCTCAGTCCAGGCGCTAACAACTCCACATCCAGAGACAAGTTCAGCGCCCAAGCCATTTTCAGCTACCATGCAACATGATGGCTCTGGCAGCACATATGCCTGAAAGTGTATGTGATCCCTGGGGAACTGAGTGTGTGGGTGAATGGCAATATTCGAATTGGCCAGCAGGGTCTTCCAGTGCCAAAACGACTCCACTTGGCTCATTCACTTCACATACCATCAGCTTGTCGAGCAGATCTAGAGGGAAACCCTGTTTGGTCACTTCTTGTCCAATGTCCATGGAGCCCAGGATGATGCAATCAAGCATGTTGAGCACCCACACAAAACAAGGATGCAGATCCTCAGTCCAGGCGCTAACAACTCCACATCCAGAGACAAGTTCAGCGCCCAAGCCATTTTCAGCTACCATGCAACATGATGGCTCTGGCAGCACATATGCCTGAAAGTGTATGTGATCCCTGGGAACTGAGTGTGTGGGTGAATGGCAATATTCGAATTGGCCAGCAGGGGTCTTCCAGTGCCAAAACGACTCCACTTGGCTCATTCACTTCACATACCATCAGCTTGTCGAGCAGATCTAGAGGGAAACCCTGTTTGGTCACTTCTTGTCCAATGTCCATGGAGCCCAGGATGATGCAATCAAGCATGTTGAGCACCCACACAAAACAAGGATGCAGATCCTCAGTCCAGGCGCTAACAACTCCACATCCAGAGACAAGTTCAGCGCCCAAGCCATTTTCAGCTACCATGCAACATGATGGCTCTGGCAGCACATATGCCTGAAAGTGTATGTGATCCCTGGGGAACTGAGTGTGTGGGTGAATGGCAATATTCGAATTGGCCAGCAGGGTCTTCCAGTGCCAAAACGACTCCACTTGGCTCATTCACTTCACATACCATCAGCTTGTCGAGCAGATCTAGAGGGAAACCCTGTTTGGTCACTTCTTGTCCAATGTCCATGGAGCCCAGGATGATGCAATCAAGCATGTTGAGCACCCACACAAAACAAGGATGCAGATCCTCAGTCCAGGCGCTAACAACTCCACATCCAGAGACAAGTTCAGCGCCCAAGCCATTTTCAGCTACCATGAAACATGATGGCTCTGGCAGCACATATGCCTGAAAGTGTATGTGATCCCTGGGAACTGAGTGTGTGGGTGAATGGCAATATTCGAATTGGCCAGCAGGGTCTTCCAGTGCCAAAACGACTCCACTTGGCTCATTCACTTCACATACCATCAGCTTGTCGAGCAGATCTAGAGGGAAACCCTGTTTGGTCACTTCTTGTCCAATGTCCATGGAGCCCAGGATGATGCAATCAAGCATGTTGAGCACCCACACAAAACAAGGATGCAGATCCTCAGTCCAGGCGCTAACAACTCCACATCCAGAGACAAGTTCAGCGCCCAAGCCATTTTCAGCTACCATGGAAACAACGCTTGTGGCAGCACATATGCCTGAAAGTGTATGTGATCCCTGGGAACTGAGTGTGTGGGTGAATGGCAATATTCGAATTGGCCAGCAGGGTCTTCCAGTGCCAAAACGACTCCACTTGGCTCATTCACTTCACATACCATCAGCTTGTCGAGCACATCTAGAGGGAAACCCTGTTTGGTCACTACTTGTCCAATGTCCATGGAGCCCAGGATGATGCAATCAAGCATGTTGAGCACCCACACAAAACAAGGATGCAGATCCTCAGTCCAGGCGCTAACAACTCCACATCCAGAGACAAGTTCAGCGCCCAAGCCATTTTCAGCTACCATGGAAAACACGATGGCTCTGGCAGCACATATGCCTGAAAGTGTATGTGATCCCTGGGGAACTGAGTGTGTGGGTGAATGGCAATATTCGAATTGGCCAGCAGGGGTCTTCCAGTGCCAAAACGACTCCACTTGGCTCATTCACTTCACATACCATCAGCTTGTCGAGCACATCTAGAGGGAAACCCTGTTTGGTCACTTCTTGTCCAATGTCCATGGAGCCCAGGATGATGCAATCAAGCATGTTGAGCACCCACACAAAACAAGGATGCAGATCCTCAGTCCAGGCGCTAACAACTCCACATCCAGAGACAAGTTCAGCGCCCAAGCCATTTTCAGCTACCATGCAACATGACGGCTCTGGCAGCACATATGCCTGAAAGTGTATGTGGATCCCTGGGGAACTGAGTGTGTGGTGAATGGCAATATTCGAATTGGCCAGCAGGGGTCTTCCAGTGCCAAAACGACTCCACTTGGCTCATTCACTTCACATACCATCAGCTTGTCGAGCACATCTAGAGGGAAACCCTGTTTGGTCACTTCTTGTCCAATGTCCATGGAGCCCAGGATGATGCAATCAAGCATGTTGAGCACCCACACAAAACAAGGATGCAGATCCTCAGTCCAGGCGCTAACAACTCCACATCCAGAGACAAGTTCAGCGCCCAAGCCATTTTCAGCTACCATGGAAAACGAGGCTCTGGCAGCACATATGCCTGAAAGTGTATGTGATCCCTGGGGAACTGAGTGTGTGGGTGAATGGCAATATTCGAATTGGCCAGCAGGGTCTTCCAGTGCCAAAACGACTCCACTTGGCTCATTCACTTCACATACCATCAGCTTGTCGAGCACATCTAGAGGGAAACCCTGTTTGGTCACTTCTTGTCCAATGTCCATGGAGCCCAGGATGATGCAATCAAGCATGTTGAGCACCCACACAAAACAAGGATGCAGATCCTCAGTCCAGGCGCTAACAACTCCACATCCAGAGACAAGTTCAGCGCCCAAGCCATTTTCAGCTACCATGGCAAACAGATGGCTCTGGCAGCACATATGCCTGAAAGTGTATGTGATCCCTGGGGAACTGAGTGTGTGGGTGAATGGCAATATTCGAATTGGCCAGCACGGGTCTTCCAGTGCCAAAACGACTCCACTTGGCTCATTCACTTCACATACCATCAGCTTGTCGAGCAGATCTAGAGGAAACCCTGTTTGGTCACTTCTTGTCCAATGTCCATGGAGCCCAGGATGATGCAATCAAGCATGTTGAGCACCCACACAAAACAAGGATGCAGATCCTCAGTCCAGGCGCTAACAACTCCACATCCAGAGACAAGTTCAGCGCCCAAGCCATTTTCAGCTACCATGCAACATGATGGCTCTGGCAGCACATATGCCTGAAAGTGTATGTGATCCCTGGGGAACTGAGTGTGTGGGTGAATGGCAATATTCGAATTGGCCAGCAGGGGTCTTCCAGTGCCAAAACGACTCCACTTGGCTCATTCACTTCACATACCATCAGCTTGTCGAGCACATCTAGAGGGAAACCCTGTTTGGTCACTTCTTGTCCAATGTCCATGGAGCCCAGGATGATGCAATCAAGCATGTTGAGCACCCACACAAAACAAGGATGCAGATCCTCAGTCCAGGCGCTAACAACTCCACATCCAGAGACAAGTTCAGCGCCCAAGCCATTTTCAGCTACCATGCAACATGATGGCTCTGGCAGCACATATGCCTGAAAGTGTATGTGATCCTGGGGAACTGAGTGTGTGGGTGAATGGCAATATTCGAATTGGCCAGCAGAGGTCTTCCAGTGCCAAAACGACTCCACTTGGCTCATTCACTTCACATACCATCAGCTTGTCGAGCACATCTAGAGGGAAACCCTGTTTGGTCACTTCTTGTCCAATGTCCATGGAGCCCAGGATGATGCAATCAAGCATGTTGAGCACCCACACAAAACAAGGATGCAGATCCTCAGTCCAGGCGCTAACAACTCCACATCCAGAGACAAGTTCAGCGCCCAAGCCATTTTCAGCTACCATGCAAAATGATGGCTCTGGCAGCACATATGCCTGAAAGTGTATGTGATCCCTGGGGAACTGAGTGTGTGGGTGAATGGCAATATTCGAATTGGCCAGCAGGGGTCTTCCAGTGCCAAAACGACTCCACTTGGCTCATTCACTTCACATACCATCAGCTTGTCGAGCAGATCTAGAGGGAAACCCTGTTTGGTCACTTCTTGTCCAATGTCCATGGAGCCCAGGATGATGCAATCAAGCATGTTGAGCACCCACACAAAACAAGGATGCAGATCCTCAGTCCAGGCGCTAACAACTCCACATCCAGAGACAAGTTCAGCGCCCAAGCCATTTTCAGCTACCATGGAAAATGATGGCTCTGGCAGCACATATGCCTGAAAGTGTATGTGATCCTGGGGAACTGAGTGTGTGGGTGAATGGCAATATTCGAATTGGCCAGCAGGGTCTTCCAGTGCCAAAACGACTCCACTTGGCTCATTCACTTCACATACCATCAGCTTGTCGAGCACATCTAGAGGGAAACCCTGTTTGGTCACTTCTTGTCCAATGTCCATGGAGCCCAGGATGATGCAATCAAGCATGTTGAGCACCCACACAAAACAAGGATGCAGATCCTCAGTCCAGGCGCTAACAACTCCACATCCAGAGACAAGTTCAGCGCCCAAGCCATTTTCAGCTACCATGCAACATGATGGCTCTGGCAGCACATATGCCTGAAAGTGTATGTGATCCCTGGGGAACTGAGTGTGTGGGTGAATGGCAATACTCGAATTGGCCAGCAGAGGTCTTCCAGTGCCAAAACGACTCCACTTGGCTCATTCACTTCACATACCATCAGCTTGTCGAGCACATCTAGAGGGAAACCCTGTTTGGTCACTTCTTGTCCAATGTCCATGGAGCCCAGGATGATGCAATCAAGCATGTTGAGCACCCACACAAAACAAGGATGCAGATCCTCAGTCCAGGCGCTAACAACTCCACATCCAGAGACAAGTTCAGCGCCCAAGCCATTTTCAGCTACCATGCAACATGATGGCTCTGGCAGCACATATGCCTGAAAGTGTATGTGATCCCTGGGGAACTGAGTGTGTGGGTGAATGGCAATATTCGAATTGGCCAGCAGGGTCTTCCAGTGCCAAAACGACTCCACTTGGCTCATTCACTTCACATACCATCAGCTTGTCGAGCACATCTAGAGGGAAACCCTGTTTGGTCACTTCTTGTCCAATGTCCATGGAGCCCAGGATGATGCAATCAAGCATGTTGAGCACCCACACAAAACAAGGATGCAGATCCTCAGTCCAGGCGCTAACAACTCCACATCCAGAGACAAGTTCAGCGCCCAAGCCATTTTCAGCTACCATGGTAACAGATGGCTCTGGCAGCACATATGCCTGAAAGTGTATGTGATCCCTGGGGAACTGAGTGTGTGGGTGAATGGCAATATTCGAATTGGCCAGCAGGGTCTTCCAGTGCCAAAACGACTCCACTTGGCTCATTCACTTCACATACCATCAGCTTGTCGAGCACATCTAGAGGGAAACCCTGTTTGGTCACTTCTTGTCCAATGTCCATGGAGCCCAGGATGATGCAATCAAGCATGTTGAGCACCCACACAAAACAAGGATGCAGATCCTCAGTCCAGGCGCTAACAACTCCACATCCAGAGACAAGTTCAGCGCCCAAGCCATTTTCAGCTACCATGCTACATGACGGTTCTAGCAGCACATATGCCTGAAAG
The DNA here is from genome assembly GCF_017591425.1 of Ochotona curzoniae. Taxonomy (NCBI): domain Eukaryota; kingdom Metazoa; phylum Chordata; class Mammalia; order Lagomorpha; family Ochotonidae; genus Ochotona; species Ochotona curzoniae. The sequence goes on from NW_024467099.1 coordinate 16,803, forward strand.
TGTATGTGATCCCTGGGGAACTGAGTGTGTGGGTGAATGGCAATATTCGAATTGGCCAGCAGGGGTCTTCCAGTGCCAAAACGACTCCACTTGGCTCATTCACTTCACATACCATCAGCTTGTCGAGCACATCTAGAGGGAAACCCTGTTTGGTCACTTCTTGTCCAATGTCCATGGAGCCCAGGATGATGCAATCAAGCATGTTGAGCACCCACACAAAACAAGGATGCAGATCCTCAGTCCAGGCGCTAACAACTCCACATCCAGAGACAAGTTCAGCGCCCAAGCCATTTTCAGCTACCATGAAACACGACGGCTCTGGCAGCACATATGCCTGAAAGTGTATGTGATCCCTGGGGAACTGAGTGTGTGGGTGAATGGCAATATTCGAATTGGCCAGCAGGGTCTTCCAGTGCCAAAACGACTCCACTTGGCTCATTCACTTCACATACCATCAGCTTGTGGAGCACATCTAGAGGGAAACCCTGTTTGGTCACTTCTTGTCCAATGTCCATGGAGCCCAGGATGATGCAATCAAGCATGTTGAGCACCCACACAAAACAAGGATGCAGATCCTCAGTCCAGGCGCTAACAACTCCACATCCAGAGACAAGTTCAGCGCCCAAGCCATTTTCAGCTACCATGCAACATGATGGCTCTGGCAGCACATATGCCTGAAAGTGTATGTGATCCCTGGGGAACTGAGTGTGTGGGTGAATGGCAATATTCGAATTGGCCAGCAGGGGTCTTCCAGTGATAAAACGACTCCACTTGGCTCATTCACTTCACATACCATCAGCTTGTCGAGCACATCTAGAGGGAAACCCTGTTTGGTCACTTCTTGTCCAATGTCCATGGAGCCCAGGATGATGCAATCAAGCATGTTGAGCACCCACACAAAACAAGGATGCAGATCCTCAGTCCAGGCGCTAACAACTCCACATCCAGAGACAAGTTCAGCGCCCAAGCCATTTTCAGCTACCATGGAAACATGATGGCTCTGGCAGCACATATGCCTGAAAGTGTATGTGATCCCTGGGGAACTGAGTGTGTGGGTGAATGGCAATATTCGAATTGGCCAGCAGGGTCTTCCAGTGCCAAAACGACTCCACTTGGCTCATTCACTTCACATACCATCAGCTTGTCGAGCACATCTAGAGGGAAACCCTGTTTGGTCACTTCTTGTCCAATGTCCATGGAGCCCAGGATGATGCAATCAAGCATGTTGAGCACCCACACAAAACAAGGATGCAGATCCTCAGTCCAGGCGCTAACAACTCCACATCCAGAGACAAGTTCAGCACCAAAGCCATTTTCAGCTACCGTACAACACGATGGCTCTAGCAGCACATATACCTGAAAGTGTATGTCACCCCTGGGGAACTGAGTGTATGGGTGAATGGCAATATTCAAAAGGACCAGCAGGGGTATTCCAGTGCCAAAACGACTCCACTTGGCTCATTCACTTCACATACCATCAGCTTGTCGAGCACATCTAGAGGGAAACCCTGTTTGGTCACTTCTTGTCCAATGTCCATGGAGCCCAGGATGATGCAATCAAGCATGTTGAGCACCCACACAAAACAAGGATGCAGATCCTCAGTCCAGGCGCTAACAACTCCACATCCAGAGACAAGTTCAGCGCCCAAGCCATTTTCAGCTACCATGCAACATGACGGCTCTGGCAGCACATATGCCTGAAAGTGTATGTGATCCCTGGGGAACTGAGTGTGTGGGTGAATGGCAATATTCGAATTGGCCAGCAGGGTCTTCCAGTGCCAAAACGACTCCACTTGGCTCATTCACTTCACATACCATCAGCTTGTCGAGCACATCTAGAGGGAAACCCTGTTTGGTCACTTCTTGTCCAATGTCCATGGAGCCCAGGATGATGCAATCAAGCATGTTGAGCACCCACACAAAACAAGGATGCAGATCCTCAGTCCAGGCGCTAACAACTCCACATCCAGAGACAAGTTCAGCGCCCAAGCCATTTTCAGCTACCATGCAACATGATGGCTCTGGCAGCACATATGCCTGAAAGTGTATGTGATCCCTGGGGAACTGAGTGTGTGGGTGAATGGCAATATTCGAATTGGCCAGCAGGGTCTTCCAGTGCCAAAACGACTCCACTTGGCTCATTCACTTCACATACCATCAGCTTGTCGAGCACATCTAGAGGAAACCCTGTTTGGTCACTTCTTGTCCAATGTCCATGGAGCCCAGGATGATGCAATCAAGCATGTTGAGCACCCACACAAAACAAGGATGCAGATCCTCAGTCCAGGCGCTAACAACTCCACATCCAGAGACAAGTTCAGCGCCCAAGCCATTTTCAGCTACCATGCAACATGATGGCTCTGGCAGCACATATGCCTGAAAGTGTATGTGATCCCTGGGGAACTGAGTGTGTGGGTGAATGGCAATATTCGAATTGGCCAGCAGGGGTCTTCCAGTGCCAAAACGACTCCACTTGGCTCATTCACTTCACATACCATCAGCTTGTCGAGCACATCTAGAGGGAAACCCTGTTTGGTCACTTCTTGTCCAATGTCCATGGAACCCAGGATGATGCAATCAAGCATGTTGAGCACCCACACAAAACAAGGATGCAGATCCTCAGTCCAGGCGCTAACAACTCCACATCCAGAGACAAGTTCAGCGCCCAAGCCATTTTCAGCTACCATGCAACATGATGGCTCTGGCAGCACATATGCCTGAAAGTGTATGTGATCCCTGGGGAACTGAGTGTGTGGGTGAATGGCAATATTCGAATTTGCCAGCAGGGTCTTCCAGTGCCAAAACGACTCCACTTGGCTCATTCACTTCACATACCATCAGCTTGTCGAGCACATCTAGAGGGAAACCCTGTTTGGTCACTTCTTGTCCAATGTCCATGGAGCCCAGGATGATGCAATCAAGCATGTTGAGCACCCACACAAAACAAGGATGCAGATCCTCAGTCCAGGCGCTAACAACTCCACATCCAGAGACAAGTTCAGCGCCCAAGCCATTTTCAGCTACCATGCAACATGATGGCTCTGGCAGCACATATGCCTGAAAGTGTATGTGATCCCTGGGGAACTGAGTGTGTGGGTGAATGGCAATATTCGAATTGGCCAGCAGGGTCTTCCAGTGCCAAAACGACTCCACTTGGCTCATTCACTTCACATACCATCAGCTTGTCGAGCACATCTAGAGGGAAACCCTGTTTGGTCACTTCTTGTCCAATGTCCATGGAGCCCAGGATGATGCAATCAAGCATGTTGAGCACCCACACAAAACAAGGATGCAGATCCTCAGTCCAGGCGCTAACAACTCCACATCCAGAGACAAGTTCAGCGCCCAAGCCATTTTCAGCTACCATGCAACATGATGGCTCTGGCAGCACATATGCCTGAAAGTGTATGTGATCCCTGGGGAACTGAGTGTGTGGGTGAATGGCAATATTTGAATTGGCCAGCAGGGTCTTCCAGTGCCAAAACGACTCCACTTGGCTCATTCACTTCACATACCATCAGCTTGTCGAGCACATCTAGAGGAAACCCTGTTTGGTCACTTCTTGTCCAATGTCCATGGAGCCCAGGATGATGCAATCAAGCATGTTGAGCACCCACACAAAACAAGGATGCAGATCCTCAGTCCAGGCGCTAACAACTCCACATCCAGAGACAAGTTCAGCGCCCAAGCCATTTTCAGCTACCATGCAACATGATGGCTCTGGCAGCACATATGCCTGAAAGTGTATGTGATCCCTGGGGAACTGAGTGTGTGGGTGAATGGCAATATTCGAATTGGCCAGCAGGGGTCTTCCAGTGCCAAAACGACTCCACTTGGCTCATTCACTTCACATACCATCAGCTTGTCGAGCACATCTAGAGGGAAACCCTGTTTGGTCACTTCTTGTCCAATGTCCATGGAGCCCAGGATGATGCAATCAAGCATGTTGAGCACCCACACAAAACAAGGATGCAGATCCTCAGTCCAGGCGCTAACAACTCCACATCCAGAGACAAGTTCAGCGCCCAAGCCATTTTCAGCTACCATGCAACATGATGGCTCTGGCAGCACATATGCCTGAAAGTGTATGTGATCCCTGGGGAACTGAGTGTGTGGGTGAATGGCAATATTCGAATTGGCCAGCAGGGGTCTTCCAGTGCCAAAACGACTCCACTTGGCTCATTCACTTCACATACCATCAGCTTGTCGAGCACATCTAGAGGGAAACCCTGTTTGGTCACTTCTTGTCCAATGTCCATGGAGCCCAGGATGATGCAATCAAGCATGTTGAGCACCCACACAAAACAAGGATGCAGATCCTCAGTCCAGGCGCTAACAACTCCACATCCAGAGACAAGTTCAGCGCCCAAGCCATTTTCAGCTACCATGCAACATGATGGCTCTGGCAGCACATATGCCTGAAAGTGTATGTGATCCCTGGGGAACTGAGTGTGTGGGTGAATGGCAATATTCGAATTGGCCAGCAGGGGTCTTCCAGTGCCAAAACGACTCCACTTGGCTCATTCACTTCACATACCATCAGCTTGTCGAGCACATCTAGAGGGAAACCCTGTTTGGTCACTTCTTGTCCAATGTCCATGGAGCCCAGGATGATGCAATCAAGCATGTTGAGCACCCACACAAAACAAGGATGCAGATCCTCAGTCCAGGCGCTAACAACTCCACATCCAGAGACAAGTTCAGCGCCCAAGCCATTTTCAGCTACCATGGAACATGATGGCTCTGGCAGCACATATGCCTGAAAGTGTATGTGATCCCTGGGGAACTGAGTGTGTGGGTGAATGGCAATATTCGAATTGGCCAGCAGGGTCTTCCAGTGCCAAAACGACTCCACTTGGCTCATTCACTTCACATACCATCAGCTTGTCGAGCACATCTAGAGGGAAACCCTGTTTGGTCACTTCTTGTCCAATGTCCATGGAGCCCAGGATGATGCAATCAAGCATGTTGAGCACCCACACAAAACAAGGATGCAGATCCTCAGTCCAGGCGCTAACAACTCCACATCCAGAGACAAGTTCAGCGCCCAAGCCATTTTCAGCTACCATGCAACATGATGGCTCTGGCAGCACATATGCCTGAAAGTGTATGTGATCCCTGGGGAACTGAGTGTGTGGGTGAATGGCAATATTCGAATTGGCCAGCAGGGGTCTTCCAGTGCCAAAACGACTCCACTTGGCTCATTCACTTCACATACCATCAGCTTGTCGAGCACATCTAGAGGGAAACCCTGTTTGGTCACTTCTTGTCCAATGTCCATGGAGCCCAGGATGATGCAATCAAGCATGTTGAGCACCCACACAAAACAAGGATGCAGATCCTCAGTCCAGGCGCTAACAACTCCACATCCAGAGACAAGTTCAGCGCCCAAGCCATTTTCAGCTACCATGCAACATGATGGCTCTGGCAGCACATATGCCTGAAAGTGTATGTGATCCCTGGGGAACTGAGTGTGTGGGTGAATGGCAATATTCGAATTGGCCAGCAGGGGTCTTCCAGTGCCAAAACGACTCCACTTGGCTCATTCACTTCACATACCATCAGCTTGTCGAGCACATCTAGAGGGAAACCCTGTTTGGTCACTTCTTGTCCAATGTCCATGGAGCCCAGGATGATGCAATCAAGCATGTTGAGCACCCACACAAAACAAGGATGCAGATCCTCAGTCCAGGCGCTAACAACTCCACATCCAGAGACAAGTTCAGCGCCCAAGCCATTTTCAGCTACCATGCAACATGATGGCTCTGGCAGCACATATGCCTGAAAGTGTATGTGATCCCTGGGGAACTGAGTGTGTGGGTGAATGGCAATATTCGAATTGGCCAGCAGGGGTCTTCCAGTGCCAAAACGACTCCACTTGGCTCATTCACTTCACATACCATCAGCTTGTCGAGCACATCTAGAGGGAAACCCTGTTTGGTCACTTCTTGTCCAATGTCCATGGAGCCCAGGATGATGCAATCAAGCATGTTGAGCACCCACACAAAACAAGGATGCAGATCCTCAGTCCAGGCGCTAACAACTCCACATCCAGAGACAAGTTCAGCGCCCAAGCCATTTTCAGCTACCATGCAACATGATGGCTCTGGCAGCACATATGCCTGAAAGTGTATGTGATCCCTGGGGAACTGAGTGTGTGGGTGAATGGCAATATTCGAATTGGCCAGCAGGGGTCTTCCAGTGCCAAAACGACTCCACTTGGCTCATTCACTTCACATACCATCAGCTTGTCGAGCACATCTAGAGGGAAACCCTGTTTGGTCACTTCTTGTCCAATGTCCATGGAGCCCAGGATGATGCAATCAAGCATGTTGAGCACCCACACAAAACAAGGATGCAGATCCTCAGTCCAGGCGCTAACAACTCCACATCCAGAGACAAGTTCAGCGCCCAAGCCATTTTCAGCTACCATGCAACATGATGGCTCTGGCAGCACATATGCCTGAAAGTGTATGTGATCCCTGGGGAACTGAGTGTGTGGGTGAATGGCAATATTCGAATTGGCCAGCAGGGGTCTTCCAGTGCCAAAACGACTCCACTTGGCTCATTCACTTCACATACCATCAGCTTGTCGAGCACATCTAGAGGGAAACCCTGTTTGGTCACTTCTTGTCCAATGTCCATGGAGCCCAGGATGATGCAATCAAGCATGTTGAGCACCCACACAAAACAAGGATGCAGATCCTCAGTCCAGGCGCTAACAACTCCACATCCAGAGACAAGTTCAGCGCCCAAGCCATTTTCAGCTACCATGCAACATGATGGCTCTGGCAGCACATATGCCTGAAAGTGTATGTGATCCCTGGGGAACTGAGTGTGTGGGTGAATGGCAATATTCGAATTGGCCAGCAGGGGTCTTCCAGTGCCAAAACGACTCCACTTGGCTCATTCACTTCACATACCATCAGCTTGTCGAGCACATCTAGAGGGAAACCCTGTTTGGTCACTTCTTGTCCAATGTCCATGGAGCCCAGGATGATGCAATCAAGCATGTTGAGCACCCACACAAAACAAGGATGCAGATCCTCAGTCCAGGCGCTAACAACTCCACATCCAGAGACAAGTTCAGCGCCCAAGCCATTTTCAGCTACCATGCAACATGATGGCTCTGGCAGCACATATGCCTGAAAGTGTATGTGATCCCTGGGGAACTGAGTGTGTGGGTGAATGGCAATATTCGAATTGGCCAGCAGGGGTCTTCCAGTGCCAAAACGACTCCACTTGGCTCATTCACTTCACATACCATCAGCTTGTCGAGCACATCTAGAGGGAAACCCTGTTTGGTCACTTCTTGTCCAATGTCCATGGAGCCCAGGATGATGCAATCAAGCATGTTGAGCACCCACACAAAACAAGGATGCAGATCCTCAGTCCAGGCGCTAACAACTCCACATCCAGAGACAAGTTCAGCGCCCAAGCCATTTTCAGCTACCATGCAACATGATGGCTCTGGCAGCACATATGCCTGAAAGTGTATGTGATCCCTGGGGAACTGAGTGTGTGGGTGAATGGCAATATTCGAATTGGCCAGCAGGGGTCTTCCAGTGCCAAAACGACTCCACTTGGCTCATTCACTTCACATACCATCAGCTTGTCGAGCACATCTAGAGGGAAACCCTGTTTGGTCACTTCTTGTCCAATGTCCATGGAGCCCAGGATGATGCAATCAAGCATGTTGAGCACCCACACAAAACAAGGATGCAGATCCTCAGTCCAGGCGCTAACAACTCCACATCCAGAGACAAGTTCAGCGCCCAAGCCATTTTCAGCTACCATGCAACATGATGGCTCTGGCAGCACATATGCCTGAAAGTGTATGTGATCCCTGGGGAACTGAGTGTGTGGGTGAATGGCAATATTCGAATTGGCCAGCAGGGGTCTTCCAGTGCCAAAACGACTCCACTTGGCTCATTCACTTCACATACCATCAGCTTGTCGAGCACATCTAGAGGGAAACCCTGTTTGGTCACTTCTTGTCCAATGTCCATGGAGCCCAGGATGATGCAATCAAGCATGTTGAGCACCCACACAAAACAAGGATGCAGATCCTCAGTCCAGGCGCTAACAACTCCACATCCAGAGACAAGTTCAGCGCCCAAGCCATTTTCAGCTACCATGCAACATGATGGCTCTGGCAGCACATATGCCTGAAAGTGTATGTGATCCCTGGGGAACTGAGTGTGTGGGTGAATGGCAATATTCGAATTGGCCAGCAGGGGTCTTCCAGTGCCAAAACGACTCCACTTGGCTCATTCACTTCACATACCATCAGCTTGTCGAGCACATCTAGAGGGAAACCCTGTTTGGTCACTTCTTGTCCAATGTCCATGGAGCCCAGGATGATGCAATCAAGCATGTTGAGCACCCACACAAAACAAGGATGCAGATCCTCAGTCCAGGCGCTAACAACTCCACATCCAGAGACAAGTTCAGCGCCCAAGCCATTTTCAGCTACCATGCAACATGATGGCTCTGGCAGCACATATGCCTGAAAGTGTATGTGATCCCTGGGGAACTGAGTGTGTGGGTGAATGGCAATATTCGAATTGGCCAGCAGGGGTCTTCCAGTGCCAAAACGACTCCACTTGGCTCATTCACTTCACATACCATCAGCTTGTCGAGCACATCTAGAGGGAAACCCTGTTTGGTCACTTCTTGTCCAATGTCCATGGAGCCCAGGATGATGCAATCAAGCATGTTGAGCACCCACACAAAACAAGGATGCAGATCCTCAGTCCAGGCGCTAACAACTCCACATCCAGAGACAAGTTCAGCGCCCAAGCCATTTTCAGCTACCATGCAACATGATGGCTCTGGCAGCACATATGCCTGAAAGTGTATGTGATCCCTGGGGAACTGAGTGTGTGGGTGAATGGCAATATTCGAATTGGCCAGCAGGGGTCTTCCAGTGCCAAAACGACTCCACTTGGCTCATTCACTTCACATACCATCAGCTTGTCGAGCACATCTAGAGGGAAACCCTGTTTGGTCACTTCTTGTCCAATGTCCATGGAGCCCAGGATGATGCAATCAAGCATGTTGAGCACCCACACAAAACAAGGATGCAGATCCTCAGTCCAGGCGCTAACAACTCCACATCCAGAGACAAGTTCAGCGCCCAAGCCATTTTCAGCTACCATGCAACATGATGGCTCTGGCAGCACATATGCCTGAAAGTGTATGTGATCCCTGGGGAACTGAGTGTGTGGGTGAATGGCAATATTCGAATTGGCCAGCAGGGGTCTTCCAGTGCCAAAACGACTCCACTTGGCTCATTCACTTCACATACCATCAGCTTGTCGAGCACATCTAGAGGGAAACCCTGTTTGGTCACTTCTTGTCCAATGTCCATGGAGCCCAGGATGATGCAATCAAGCATGTTGAGCACCCACACAAAACAAGGATGCAGATCCTCAGTCCAGGCGCTAACAACTCCACATCCAGAGACAAGTTCAGCGCCCAAGCCATTTTCAGCTACCATGCAACATGATGGCTCTGGCAGCACATATGCCTGAAAGTGTATGTGATCCCTGGGGAACTGAGTGTGTGGGTGAATGGCAATATTCGAATTGGCCAGCAGGGGTCTTCCAGTGCCAAAACGACTCCACTTGGCTCATTCACTTCACATACCATCAGCTTGTCGAGCACATCTAGAGGGAAACCCTGTTTGGTCACTTCTTGTCCAATGTCCATGGAGCCCAGGATGATGCAATCAAGCATGTTGAGCACCCACACAAAACAAGGATGCAGATCCTCAGTCCAGGCGCTAACAACTCCACATCCAGAGACAAGTTCAGCGCCCAAGCCATTTTCAGCTACCATGCAACATGATGGCTCTGGCAGCACATATGCCTGAAAGTGTATGTGATCCCTGGGGAACTGAGTGTGTGGGTGAATGGCAATATTCGAATTGGCCAGCAGGGGTCTTCCAGTGCCAAAACGACTCCACTTGGCTCATTCACTTCACATACCATCAGCTTGTCGAGCACATCTAGAGGGAAACCCTGTTTGGTCACTTCTTGTCCAATGTCCATGGAGCCCAGGATGATGCAATCAAGCATGTTGAGCACCCACACAAAACAAGGATGCAGATCCTCAGTCCAGGCGCTAACAACTCCACATCCAGAGACAAGTTCAGCGCCCAAGCCATTTTCAGCTACCATGCAACATGATGGCTCTGGCAGCACATATGCCTGAAAGTGTATGTGATCCCTGGGGAACTGAGTGTGTGGGTGAATGGCAATATTCGAATTGGCCAGCAGGGTCTTCCAGTGCCAAAACGACTCCACTTGGCTCATTCACTTCACATACCATCAGCTTGTCGAGCACATCTAGAGGGAAACCCTGTTTGGTCACTTCTTGTCCAATGTCCATGGAGCCCAGGATGATGCAATCAAGCATGTTGAGCACCCACACAAAACAAGGATGCAGATCCTCAGTCCAGGCGCTAACAACTCCACATCCAGAGACAAGTTCAGCGCCCAAGCCATTTTCAGCTACCATGCAACATGATGGCTCTGGCAGCACATATGCCTGAAAGTGTATGTGATCCCTGGGGAACTGAGTGTGTGGGTGAATGGCAATATTCGAATTGGCCAGCAGGGGTCTTCCAGTGCCAAAACGACTCCACTTGGCTCATTCACTTCACATACCATCAGCTTGTCGAGCACATCTAGAGGGAAACCCTGTTTGGTCACTTCTTGTCCAATGTCCATGGAGCCCAGGATGATGCAATCAAGCATGTTGAGCACCCACACAAAACAAGGATGCAGATCCTCAGTCCAGGCGCTAACAACTCCACATCCAGAGACAAGTTCAGCGCCCAAGCCATTTTCAGCTACCATGCAACATGATGGCTCTGGCAGCACATATGCCTGAAAGTGTATGTGATCCCTGGGGAACTGAGTGTGTGGGTGAATGGCAATATTCGAATTGGCCAGCAGGGGTCTTCCAGTGCCAAAACGACTCCACTTGGCTCATTCACTTCACATACCATCAGCTTGTCGAGCACATCTAGAGGGAAACCCTGTTTGGTCACTTCTTGTCCAATGTCCATGGAGCCCAGGATGATGCAATCAAGCATGTTGAGCACCCACACAAAACAAGGATGCAGATCCTCAGTCCAGGCGCTAACAACTCCACATCCAGAGACAAGTTCAGCGCCCAAGCCATTTTCAGCTACCATGCAACATGATGGCTCTGGCAGCACATATGCCTGAAAGTGTATGTGATCCCTGGGGAACTGAGTGTGTGGGTGAATGGCAATATTCGAATTGGCCAGCAGGGGTCTTCCAGTGCCAAAACGACTCCACTTGGCTCATTCACTTCACATACCATCAGCTTGTCGAGCACATCTAGAGGGAAACCCTGTTTGGTCACTTCTTGTCCAATGTCCATGGAGCCCAGGATGATGCAATCAAGCATGTTGAGCACCCACACAAAACAAGGATGCAGATCCTCAGTCCAGGCGCTAACAACTCCACATCCAGAGACAAGTTCAGCGCCCAAGCCATTTTCAGCTACCATGCAACATGATGGCTCTGGCAGCACATATGCCTGAAAGTGTATGTGATCCCTGGGGAACTGAGTGTGTGGGTGAATGGCAATATTCGAATTGGCCAGCAGGGGTCTTCCAGTGCCAAAACGACTCCACTTGGCTCATTCACTTCACATACCATCAGCTTGTCGAGCACATCTAGAGGGAAACCCTGTTTGGTCACTTCTTGTCCAATGTCCATGGAGCCCAGGATGATGCAATCAAGCATGTTGAGCACCCACACAAAACAAGGATGCAGATCCTCAGTCCAGGCGCTAACAACTCCACATCCAGAGACAAGTTCAGCGCCCAAGCCATTTTCAGCTACCATGCAACATGATGGCTCTGGCAGCACATATGCCTGAAAGTGTATGTGATCCCTGGGGAACTGAGTGTGTGGGTGAATGGCAATATTCGAATTGGCCAGCAGGGGTCTTCCAGTGCCAAAACGACTCCACTTGGCTCATTCACTTCACATACCATCAGCTTGTCGAGCACATCTAGAGGGAAACCCTGTTTGGTCACTTCTTGTCCAATGTCCATGGAGCCCAGGATGATGCAATCAAGCATGTTGAGCACCCACACAAAACAAGGATGCAGATCCTCAGTCCAGGCGCTAACAACTCCACATCCAGAGACAAGTTCAGCGCCCAAGCCATTTTCAGCTACCATGCAACATGATGGCTCTGGCAGCACATATGCCTGAAAGTGTATGTGATCCCTGGGGAACTGAGTGTGTGGGTGAATGGCAATATTCGAATTGGCCAGCAGGGGTCTTCCAGTGCCAAAACGACTCCACTTGGCTCATTCACTTCACATACCATCAGCTTGTCGAGCAGATCTAGAGGGAAACCCTGTTTGGTCACTTCTTGTCCAATGTCCATGGAGCCCAGGATGATGCAATCAAGCATGTTGAGCACCCACACAAAACAAGGATGCAGATCCTCAGTCCAGGCGCTAACAACTCCACATCCAGAGACAAGTTCAGCGCCCAAGCCATTTTCAGCTACCATGCAACATGATGGCTCTGGCAGCACATATGCCTGAAAGTGTATGTGATCCCTGGGGAACTGAGTGTGTGGGTGAATGGCAATATTCGAATTGGCCAGCAGGGGTCTTCCAGTGCCAAAACGACTCCACTTGGCTCATTCACTTCACATACCATCAGCTTGTCGAGCAGATCTAGAGGGAAACCCTGTTTGGTCACTTCTTGTCCAATGTCCATGGAGCCCAGGATGATGCAATCAAGCATGTTGAGCACCCACACAAAACAAGGATGCAGATCCTCAGTCCAGGCGCTAACAACTCCACATCCAGAGACAAGTTCAGCGCCCAAGCCATTTTCAGCTACCATGCAACATGATGGCTCTGGCAGCACATATGCCTGAAAGTGTATGTGATCCCTGGGGAACTGAGTGTGTGGGTGAATGGCAATATTCGAATTGGCCAGCAGGGGTCTTCCAGTGCCAAAACGACTCCACTTGGCTCATTCACTTCACATACCATCAGCTTGTCGAGCAGATCTAGAGGGAAACCCTGTTTGGTCACTTCTTGTCCAATGTCCATGGAGCCCAGGATGATGCAATCAAGCATGTTGAGCACCCACACAAAACAAGGATGCAGATCCTCAGTCCAGGCGCTAACAACTCCACATCCAGAGACAAGTTCAGCGCCCAAGCCATTTTCAGCTACCATGCAACATGATGGCTCTGGCAGCACATATGCCTGAAAGTGTATGTGATCCCTGGGGAACTGAGTGTGTGGGTGAATGGCAATATTCGAATTGGCCAGCAGGGGTCTTCCAGTGCCAAAACGACTCCACTTGGCTCATTCACTTCACATACCATCAGCTTGTCGAGCAGATCTAGAGGGAAACCCTGTTTGGTCACTTCTTGTCCAATGTCCATGGAGCCCAGGATGATGCAATCAAGCATGTTGAGCACCCACACAAAACAAGGATGCAGATCCTCAGTCCAGGCGCTAACAACTCCACATCCAGAGACAAGTTCAGCGCCCAAGCCATTTTCAGCTACCATGCAACATGATGGCTCTGGCAGCACATATGCCTGAAAGTGTATGTGATCCCTGGGGAACTGAGTGTGTGGGTGAATGGCAATATTCGAATTGGCCAGCAGGGGTCTTCCAGTGCCAAAACGACTCCACTTGGCTCATTCACTTCACATACCATCAGCTTGTCGAGCAGATCTAGAGGGAAACCCTGTTTGGTCACTTCTTGTCCAATGTCCATGGAGCCCAGGATGATGCAATCAAGCATGTTGAGCACCCACACAAAACAAGGATGCAGATCCTCAGTCCAGGCGCTAACAACTCCACATCCAGAGACAAGTTCAGCGCCCAAGCCATTTTCAGCTACCATGCAACATGATGGCTCTGGCAGCACATATGCCTGAAAGTGTATGTGATCCCTGGGGAACTGAGTGTGTGGGTGAATGGCAATATTCGAATTGGCCAGCAGGGGTCTTCCAGTGCCAAAACGACTCCACTTGGCTCATTCACTTCACATACCATCAGCTTGTCGAGCAGATCTAGAGGGAAACCCTGTTTGGTCACTTCTTGTCCAATGTCCATGGAGCCCAGGATGATGCAATCAAGCATGTTGAGCACCCACACAAAACAAGGATGCAGATCCTCAGTCCAGGCGCTAACAACTCCACATCCAGAGACAAGTTCAGCGCCCAAGCCATTTTCAGCTACCATGCAACATGATGGCTCTGGCAGCACATATGCCTGAAAGTGTATGTGATCCCTGGGGAACTGAGTGTGTGGGTGAATGGCAATATTCGAATTGGCCAGCAGGGTCTTCCAGTGCCAAAACGACTCCACTTGGCTCATTCACTTCACATACCATCAGCTTGTCGAGCAGATCTAGAGGGAAACCCTGTTTGGTCACTTCTTGTCCAATGTCCATGGAGCCCAGGATGATGCAATCAAGCATGTTGAGCACCCACACAAAACAAGGATGCAGATCCTCAGTCCAGGCGCTAACAACTCCACATCCAGAGACAAGTTCAGCGCCCAAGCCATTTTCAGCTACCATGCAACATGATGGCTCTGGCAGCACATATGCCTGAAAGTGTATGTGATCCCTGGGGAACTGAGTGTGTGGGTGAATGGCAATATTCGAATTGGCCAGCAGGGGTCTTCCAGTGCCAAAACGACTCCACTTGGCTCATTCACTTCACATACCATCAGCTTGTCGAGCAGATCTAGAGGGAAACCCTGTTTGGTCACTTCTTGTCCAATGTCCATGGAGCCCAGGATGATGCAATCAAGCATGTTGAGCACCCACACAAAACAAGGATGCAGATCCTCAGTCCAGGCGCTAACAACTCCACATCCAGAGACAAGTTCAGCGCCCAAGCCATTTTCAGCTACCATGCAACATGATGGCTCTGGCAGCACATATGCCTGAAAGTGTATGTGATCCCTGGGGAACTGAGTGTGTGGGTGAATGGCAATATTCGAATTGGCCAGCAGGGGTCTTCCAGTGCCAAAACGACTCCACTTGGCTCATTCACTTCACATACCATCAGCTTGTGGAGCAGATCTAGAGGGAAACCCTGTTTGGTCACTTCTTGTCCAATGTCCATGGAGCCCAGGATGATGCAATCAAGCATGTTGAGCACCCACACAAAACAAGGATGCAGATCCTCAGTCCAGGCGCTAACAACTCCACATCCAGAGACAAGTTCAGCGCCCAAGCCATTTTCAGCTACCATGCAACATGATGGCTCTGGCAGCACATATGCCTGAAAGTGTATGTGATGCCTGGGGAACTGAGTGTGTGGGTGAATGGCAATATTCGAATTGGCCAGCAGGGTCTTCCAGTGCCAAAACGACTCCACTTGGCTCATTCACTTCACATACCATCAGCTTGTCGAGCAGATCTAGAGGGAAACCCTGTTTGGTCACTTCTTGTCCAATGTCCATGGAGCCCAGGATGATGCAATCAAGCATGTTGAGCACCCACACAAAACAAGGATGCAGATCCTCAGTCCAGGCGCTAACAACTCCACATCCAGAGACAAGTTCAGCGCCCAAGCCATTTTCAGCTACCATGCAACATGATGGCTCTGGCAGCACATATGCCTGAAAGTGTATGTGATGCCTGGGGAACTGAGTGTGTGGGTGAATGGCAATATTCGAATTGGCCAGCAGGGGTCTTCCAGTGCCAAAACGACTCCACTTGGCTCATTCACTTCACATACCATCAGCTTGTGGAGCAGATCTAGAGGGAAACCCTGTTTGGTCACTTCTTGTCCAATGTCCATGGAGCCCAGGATGATGCAATCAAGCATGTTGAGCACCCACACAAAACAAGGATGCAGATCCTCAGTCCAGGCGCTAACAACTCCACATCCAGAGACAAGTTCAGCGCCCAAGCCATTTTCAGCTACCATGCAACATGATGGCTCTGGCAGCACATATGCCTGAAAGTGTATGTGATGCCTGGGGAACTGAGTGTGTGGGTGAATGGCAATATTCGAATTGGCCAGCAGGGGTCTTCCAGTGCCAAAACGACTCCACTTGGCTCATTCACTTCACATACCATCAGCTTGTGGAGCAGATCTAGAGGGAAACCCTGTTTGGTCACTTCTTGTCCAATGTCCATGGAGCCCAGGATGATGCAATCAAGCATGTTGAGCACCCACACAAAACAAGGATGCAGATCCTCAGTCCAGGCGCTAACAACTCCACATCCAGAGACAAGTTCAGCGCCCAAGCCATTTTCAGCTACCATGCAACATGATGGCTCTGGCAGCACATATGCCTGAAAGTGTATGTGATGCCTGGGGAACTGAGTGTGTGGGTGAATGGCAATATTCGAATTGGCAAGCAGGGTCTTCCAGGGCCAAAATGACTCCACTTGGCTCATTCACTTCACATACCATCAGCTTGTGGAGCAGATCTAGAGGGAAACCCTGTTTGGTCACTTCTTGTCCAATGTCCATGGAGCCCAGGATGATGCAATCAAGCATGTTGAGCACCCACACAAAACAAGGATGCAGATCCTCAGTCCAGGCGCTAACAACTCCACATCCAGAGACAAGTTCAGCGCCCAAGCCATTTTCAGCTACCATGCAACATGATGGCTCTGGCAGCACATATGCCTGAAAGTGTATGTGATGCCAGGGGAACTGAGTGTGTGGGTGAATGGCAATATTCGAACTGGCCAGCAGGGGTCTTCCAGTGCCAAAACGACTCCACTTGGCTCATTCACTTCACATACCATCAGCTTGTGGAGCAGATCTAGAGGGAAACCCTGTTTGGTCACTTCTTGTCCAATGTCCATGGAGCCCAGGATGATGCAATCAAGCATGTTGAGCACCCACACAAAACAAGGATGCAGATCCTCAGTCCAGGCGCTAACAACTCCACATCCAGAGACAAGTTCAGCGCCCAAGCCATTTTCAGCTACCATGCAACATGATGGCTCTGGCAGCACATATGCCTGAAAGTGTATGTGATGCCTGGGGAACTGAGTGTGTGGGTGAATGGCAATATTCGAATTGGCCAGCAGGGGTCTTCCAGTGCCAAAACGACTCCACTTGGCTCATTCACTTCACATACCATCAGCTTGTGGAGCAGATCTAGAGGGAAACCCTGTTTGGTCACTTCTTGTCCAATGTCCATGGAGCCCAGGATGATGCAATCAAGCATGTTGAGCACCCACACAAAACAAGGATGCAGATCCTCAGTCCAGGCGCTAACAACTCCACATCCAGAGACAAGTTCAGCGCCCAAGCCATTTTCAGCTACCATGCAACATGATGGCTCTGGCAGCACATATGCCTGAAAGTGTATGTGATGCCTGGGGAACTGAGTGTGTGGGTGAATGGCAATATTCGAATTGGCCAGCAGGGGTCTTCCAGTGCCAAAACCACTCCACTTGGCTCATTCACTTCACATACCATCAGCTTGTGGAGCAGATCTAGAGGGAAACCCTGTTTGGTCACTTCTTGTCCAATGTCCATGGAGCCCAGGATGATGCAATCAAGCATGTTGAGCACCCACACAAAACAAGGATGCAGATCCTCAGTCCAGGCGCTAACAACTCCACATCCAGAGACAAGTTCAGCGCCCAAGCCATTTTCAGCTACCATGCAACATGATGGCTCTGGCAGCACATATGCCTGAAAGTGTATGTGATGCCTGGGGAACTGAGTGTGTGGGTGAATGGCAATATTCGAATTGGCCAGCAGGGGTCTTCCAGTGCCAAAACGACTCCACTTGGCTCATTCACTTCACATACCATCAGCTTGTGGAGCAGATCTAGAGGGAAACCCTGTTTGGTCACTTCTTGTCCAATGTCCATGGAGCCCAGGATGATGCAATCAAGCATGTTGAGCACCCACACAAAACAAGGATGCAGATCCTCAGTCCAGGCGCTAACAACTCCACATCCAGAGACAAGTTCAGCGCCCAAGCCATTTTCAGCTACCATGCAACATGATGGCTCTGGCAGCACATATGCCTGAAAGTGTATGTGATGCCTGGGGAACTGAGTGTGTGGGTGAATGGCAATATTCGAATTGGCCAGCAGGGGTCTTCCAGTGCCAAAACGACTCCACTTGGCTCATTCACTTCACATACCATCAGCTTGTGGAGCAGATCTAGAGGGAAACCCTGTTTGGTCACTTCTTGTCCAATGTCCATGGAGCCCAGGATGATGCAATCAAGCATGTTGAGCACCCACACAAAACAAGGATGCAGATCCTCAGTCCAGGCGCTAACAACTCCACATCCAGAGACAAGTTCAGCGCCCAAGCCATTTTCAGCTACCATGCAACATGATGGCTCTGGCAGCACATATGCCTGAAAGTGTATGTGATGCCTGGGGAACTGAGTGTGTGGGTGAATGGCAATATTCGAATTGGCCAGCAGGGGTCTTCCAGTGCCAAAACGACTCCACTTGGCTCATTCACTTCACATACCATCAGCTTGTGGAGCAGATCTAGAGGGAAACCCTGTTTGGTCACTTCTTGTCCAATGTCCATGGAGCCCAGGATGATGCAATCAAGCATGTTGAGCACCCACACAAAACAAGGATGCAGATCCTCAGTCCAGGCGCTAACAACTCCACATCCAGAGACAAGTTCAGCGCCCAAGCCATTTTCAGCTACCATGCAACATGATGGCTCTGGCAGCACATATGCCTGAAAGTGTATGTGATGCCTGGGGAACTGAGTGTGTGGGTGAATGGCAATATTCGAATTGGCCAGCAGGGGTCTTCCAGTGCCAAAACGACTCCACTTGGCTCATTCACTTCACATACCATCAGCTTGTCGAGCAGATCTAGAGGGAAACCCTGTTTGGTCACTTCTTGTCCAATGTCCATGGAGCCCAGGATGATGCAATCAAGCATGTTGAGCACCCACACAAAACAAGGATGCAGATCCTCAGTCCAGGCGCTAACAACTCCACATCCAGAGACAAGTTCAGCGCCCAAGCCATTTTCAGCTACCATGCAACATGATGGCTCTGGCAGCACATATGCCTGAAAGTGTATGTGATGCCTGGGGAACTGAGTGTGTGGGTGAATGGCAATATTCGAATTGGCCAGCAGGGGTCTTCCAGTGCCAAAACGACTCCACTTGGCTCATTCACTTCACATACCATCAGCTTGTGGAGCAGATCTAGAGGGAAACCCTGTTTGGTCACTTCTTGTCCAATGTCCATGGAGCCCAGGATGATGCAATCAAGCATGTTGAGCACCCACACAAAACAAGGATGCAGATCCTCAGTCCAGGCGCTAACAACTCCACATCCAGAGACAAGTTCAGCGCCCAAGCCATTTTCAGCTACCATGCAACATGATGGCTCTGGCAGCACATATGCCTGAAAGTGTATGTGATGCCTGGGGAACTGAGTGTGTGGGTGAATGGCAATATTCGAATTGGCCAGCAGGGGTCTTCCAGTGCCAAAACCACTCCACTTGGCTCATTCACTTCACATACCATCAGCTTGTGGAGCAGATCTAGAGGGAAACCCTGTTTGGTCACTTCTTGTCCAATGTCCATGGAGCCCAGGATGATGCAATCAAGCATGTTGAGCACCCACACAAAACAAGGATGCAGATCCTCAGTCCAGGCGCTAACAACTCCACATCCAGAGACAAGTTCAGCGCCCAAGCCATTTTCAGCTACCATGCAACATGATGGCTCTGGCAGCACATATGCCTGAAAGTGTATGTGATGCCTGGGGAACTGAGTGTGTGGGTGAATGGCAATATTCGAATTGGCCAGCAGGGGTCTTCCAGTGCCAAAACGACTCCACTTGGCTCATTCACTTCACATACCATCAGCTTGTGGAGCAGATCTAGAGGGAAACCCTGTTTGGTCACTTCTTGTCCAATGTCCATGGAGCCCAGGATGATGCAATCAAGCATGTTGAGCACCCACACAAAACAAGGATGCAGATCCTCAGTCCAGGCGCTAACAACTCCACATCCAGAGACAAGTTCAGCGCCCAAGCCATTTTCAGCTACCATGCAACATGATGGCTCTGGCAGCACATATGCCTGAAAGTGTATGTGATGCCTGGGGAACTGAGTGTGTGGGTGAATGGCAATATTCGAATTGGCCAGCAGGGGTCTTCCAGTGCCAAAACGACTCCACTTGGCTCATTCACTTCACATACCATCAGCTTGTGGAGCAGATCTAGAGGGAAACCCTGTTTGGTCACTTCTTGTCCAATGTCCATGGAGCCCAGGATGATGCAATCAAGCATGTTGAGCACCCACACAAAACAAGGATGCAGATCCTCAGTCCAGGCGCTAACAACTCCACATCCAGAGACAAGTTCAGCGCCCAAGCCATTTTCAGCTACCATGCAACATGATGGCTCTGGCAGCACATATGCCTGAAAGTGTATGTGATGCCTGGGGAACTGAGTGTGTGGGTGAATGGCAATATTCGAATTGGCCAGCAGGGGTCTTCCAGTGCCAAAACGACTCCACTTGGCTCATTCACTTCACATACCATCAGCTTGTGGAGCAGATCTAGAGGGAAACCCTGTTTGGTCACTTCTTGTCCAATGTCCATGGAGCCCAGGATGATGCAATCAAGCATGTTGAGCACCCACACAAAACAAGGATGCAGATCCTCAGTCCAGGCGCTAACAACTCCACATCCAGAGACAAGTTCAGCGCCCAAGCCATTTTCAGCTACCATGCAACATGATGGCTCTGGCAGCACATATGCCTGAAAGTGTATGTGATGCCTGGGGAACTGAGTGTGTGGGTGAATGGCAATATTCGAATTGGCCAGCAGGGGTCTTCCAGTGCCAAAACCACTCCACTTGGCTCATTCACTTCACATACCATCAGCTTGTGGAGCAGATCTAGAGGGAAACCCTGTTTGGTCACTTCTTGTCCAATGTCCATGGAGCCCAGGATGATGCAATCAAGCATGTTGAGCACCCACACAAAACAAGGATGCAGATCCTCAGTCCAGGCGCTAACAACTCCACATCCAGAGACAAGTTCAGCGCCCAAGCCATTTTCAGCTACCATGCAACATGATGGCTCTGGCAGCACATATGCCTGAAAGTGTATGTGATGCCTGGGGAACTGAGTGTGTGGGTGAATGGCAATATTCGAATTGGCCAGCAGGGGTCTTCCAGTGCCAAAACCACTCCACTTGGCTCATTCACTTCACATACCATCAGCTTGTGGAGCAGATCTAGAGGGAAACCCTGTTTGGTCACTTCTTGTCCAATGTCCATGGAGCCCAGGATGATGCAATCAAGCATGTTGAGCACCCACACAAAACAAGGATGCAGATCCTCAGTCCAGGCGCTAACAACTCCACATCCAGAGACAAGTTCAGCGCCCAAGCCATTTTCAGCTACCATGCAACATGATGGCTCTGGCAGCACATATGCCTGAAAGTGTATGTGATGCCTGGGGAACTGAGTGTGTGGGTGAATGGCAATATTCGAATTGGCCAGCAGGGGTCTTCCAGTGCCAAAACCACTCCACTTGGCTCATTCACTTCACATACCATCAGCTTGTGGAGCAGATCTAGAGGGAAACCCTGTTTGGTCACTTCTTGTCCAATGTCCATGGAGCCCAGGATGATGCAATCAAGCATGTTGAGCACCCACACAAAACAAGGATGCAGATCCTCAGTCCAGGCGCTAACAACTCCACATCCAGAGACAAGTTCAGCGCCCAAGCCATTTTCAGCTACCATGCAACATGATGGCTCTGGCAGCACATATGCCTGAAAGTGTATGTGATGCCTGGGGAACTGAGTGTGTGGGTGAATGGCAATATTCGAATTGGCCAGCAGGGGTCTTCCAGTGCCAAAACCACTCCACTTGGCTCATTCACTTCACATACCATCAGCTTGTGGAGCAGATCTAGAGGGAAACCCTGTTTGGTCACTTCTTGTCCAATGTCCATGGAGCCCAGGATGATGCAATCAAGCATGTTGAGCACCCACACAAAACAAGGATGCAGATCCTCAGTCCAGGCGCTAACAACTCCACATCCAGAGACAAGTTCAGCGCCCAAGCCATTTTCAGCTACCATGCAACATGATGGCTCTGGCAGCACATATGCCTGAAAGTGTATGTGATGCCTGGGGAACTGAGTGTGTGGGTGAATGGCAATATTCGAATTGGCCAGCAGGGGTCTTCCAGTGCCAAAACCACTCCACTTGGCTCATTCACTTCACATACCATCAGCTTGTGGAGCAGATCTAGAGGGAAACCCTGTTTGGTCACTTCTTGTCCAATGTCCATGGAGCCCAGGATGATGCAATCAAGCATGTTGAGCACCCACACAAAACAAGGATGCAGATCCTCAGTCCAGGCGCTAACAACTCCACATCCAGAGACAAGTTCAGCGCCCAAGCCATTTTCAGCTACCATGCAACATGATGGCTCTGGCAGCACATATGCCTGAAAGTGTATGTGATGCCTGGGGAACTGAGTGTGTGGGTGAATGGCAATATTCGAATTGGCCAGCAGGGGTCTTCCAGTGCCAAAACGACTCCACTTGGCTCATTCACTTCACATACCATCAGCTTGTGGAGCAGATCTAGAGGGAAACCCTGTTTGGTCACTTCTTGTCCAATGTCCATGGAGCCCAGGATGATGCAATCAAGCATGTTGAGCACCCACACAAAACAAGGATGCAGATCCTCAGTCCAGGCGCTAACAACTCCACATCCAGAGACAAGTTCAGCGCCCAAGCCATTTTCAGCTACCATGCAACATGATGGCTCTGGCAGCACATATGCCTGAAAGTGTATGTGATGCCTGGGGAACTGAGTGTGTGGGTGAATGGCAATATTCGAATTGGCCAGCAGGGGTCTTCCAGTGCCAAAACCACTCCACTTGGCTCATTCACTTCACATACCATCAGCTTGTGGAGCAGATCTAGAGGGAAACCCTGTTTGGTCACTTCTTGTCCAATGTCCATGGAGCCCAGGATGATGCAATCAAGCATGTTGAGCACCCACACAAAACAAGGATGCAGATCCTCAGTCCAGGCGCTAACAACTCCACATCCAGAGACAAGTTCAGCGCCCAAGCCATTTTCAGCTACCATGCAACATGATGGCTCTGGCAGCACATATGCCTGAAAGTGTATGTGATGCCTGGGGAACTGAGTGTGTGGGTGAATGGCAATATTCGAATTGGCCAGCAGGGGTCTTCCAGTGCCAAAACGACTCCACTTGGCTCATTCACTTCACATACCATCAGCTTGTGGAGCAGATCTAGAGGGAAACCCTGTTTGGTCACTTCTTGTCCAATGTCCATGGAGCCCAGGATGATGCAATCAAGCATGTTGAGCACCCACACAAAACAAGGATGCAGATCCTCAGTCCAGGCGCTAACAACTCCACATCCAGAGACAAGTTCAGCGCCCAAGCCATTTTCAGCTACCATGCAACATGATGGCTCTGGCAGCACATATGCCTGAAAGTGTATGTGATGCCTGGGGAACTGAGTGTGTGGGTGAATGGCAATATTCGAATTGGCCAGCAGGGTCTTCCAGTGCCAAAACGACTCCACTTGGCTCATTCACTTCACATACCATCAGCTTGTGGAGCAGATCTAGAGGGAAACCCTGTTTGGTCACTTCTTGTCCAATGTCCATGGAGCCCAGGATGATGCAATCAAGCATGTTGAGCACCCACACAAAACAAGGATGCAGATCCTCAGTCCAGGCGCTAACAACTCCACATCCAGAGACAAGTTCAGCGCCCAAGCCATTTTCAGCTACCATGCAACATGATGGCTCTGGCAGCACATATGCCTGAAAGTGTATGTGATGCCTGGGGAACTGAGTGTGTGGGTGAATGGCAATATTCGAATTGGCCAGCAGGGGTCTTCCAGTGCCAAAACCACTCCACTTGGCTCATTCACTTCACATACCATCAGCTTGTGGAGCAGATCTAGAGGGAAACCCTGTTTGGTCACTTCTTGTCCAATGTCCATGGAGCCCAGGATGATGCAATCAAGCATGTTGAGCACCCACACAAAACAAGGATGCAGATCCTCAGTCCAGGCGCTAACAACTCCACATCCAGAGACAAGTTCAGCGCCCAAGCCATTTTCAGCTACCATGCAACATGATGGCTCTGGCAGCACATATGCCTGAAAGTGTATGTGATGCCTGGGGAACTGAGTGTGTGGGTGAATGGCAATATTCGAATTGGCCAGCAGGGGTCTTCCAGTGCCAAAACGACTCCACTTGGCTCATTCACTTCACATACCATCAGCTTGTGGAGCAGATCTAGAGGGAAACCCTGTTTGGTCACTTCTTGTCCAATGTCCATGGAGCCCAGGATGATGCAATCAAGCATGTTGAGCACCCACACAAAACAAGGATGCAGATCCTCAGTCCAGGCGCTAACAACTCCACATCCAGAGACAAGTTCAGCGCCCAAGCCATTTTCAGCTACCATGCAACATGATGGCTCTGGCAGCACATATGCCTGAAAGTGTATGTGATGCCTGGGGAACTGAGTGTGTGGGTGAATGGCAATATTCGAATTGGCCAGCAGGGGTCTTCCAGTGCCAAAACGACTCCACTTGGCTCATTCACTTCACATACCATCAGCTTGTGGAGCAGATCTAGAGGGAAACCCTGTTTGGTCACTTCTTGTCCAATGTCCATGGAGCCCAGGATGATGCAATCAAGCATGTTGAGCACCCACACAAAACAAGGATGCAGATCCTCAGTCCAGGCGCTAACAACTCCACATCCAGAGACAAGTTCAGCGCCCAAGCCATTTTCAGCTACCATGCAACATGATGGCTCTGGCAGCACATATGCCTGAAAGTGTATGTGATGCCTGGGGAACTGAGTGTGTGGGTGAATGGCAATATTCGAATTGGCCAGCAGGGGTCTTCCAGTGCCAAAACCACTCCACTTGGCTCATTCACTTCACATACCATCAGCTTGTGGAGCAGATCTAGAGGGAAACCCTGTTTGGTCACTTCTTGTCCAATGTCCATGGAGCCCAGGATGATGCAATCAAGCATGTTGAGCACCCACACAAAACAAGGATGCAGATCCTCAGTCCAGGCGCTAACAACTCCACATCCAGAGACAAGTTCAGCGCCCAAGCCATTTTCAGCTACCATGCAACATGATGGCTCTGGCAGCACATATGCCTGAAAGTGTATGTGATGCCTGGGGAACTGAGTGTGTGGGTGAATGGCAATATTCGAATTGGCCAGCAGGGGTCTTCCAGTGCCAAAACCACTCCACTTGGCTCATTCACTTCACATACCATCAGCTTGTGGAGCAGATCTAGAGGGAAACCCTGTTTGGTCACTTCTTGTCCAATGTCCATGGAGCCCAGGATGATGCAATCAAGCATGTTGAGCACCCACACAAAACAAGGATGCAGATCCTCAGTCCAGGCGCTAACAACTCCACATCCAGAGACAAGTTCAGCGCCCAAGCCATTTTCAGCTACCATGCAACATGATGGCTCTGGCAGCACATATGCCTGAAAGTGTATGTGATGCCTGGGGAACTGAGTGTGTGGTGAATGGCAATATTCGAATTGGCCAGCAGGGGTCTTCCAGTGCCAAAACCACTCCACTTGGCTCATTCACTTCACATACCATCAGCTTGTGGAGCAGATCTAGAGGGAAACCCTGTTTGGTCACTTCTTGTCCAATGTCCATGGAGCCCAGGATGATGCAATCAAGCATGTTGAGCACCCACACAAAACAAGGATGCAGATCCTCAGTCCAGGCGCTAACAACTCCACATCCAGAGACAAGTTCAGCGCCCAAGCCATTTTCAGCTACCATGCAACATGATGGCTCTGGCAGCACATATGCCTGAAAGTGTATGTGATGCCTGGGGAACTGAGTGTGTGGGTGAATGGCAATATTCGAATTGGCCAGCAGGGGTCTTCCAGTGCCAAAACCACTCCACTTGGCTCATTCACTTCACATACCATCAGCTTCTGGAGCAGATCTAGAGGGAAACCCTGTTTGGTCACTCCTTGTCCAATGTCCATGGAGCCCAGGATGATGCAATCAAGCATGTTGAGCACCCACACAAAACAAGGATGCAGAACCTCAGTCCAGGCGCTAACAACTCCACATCCAGAGACAAGTTCAGCGCCCAAGCCATTTTCAGCTACCATGCAACATGATGGCTCTGGCAGCACATATGCCTGAAAGTGTATGTGATGCCTGGGGAACTGAGTGTGTGGGTGAATGGCAATATTCGAATTGGCCAGCAGGGGTCTTCCAGTGCCAAAACCACTCCACTTGGCTCATTCACTTCACATACCATCAGCTTGTGGAGCAGATCTAGAGGGAAACCCTGTTTGGTCACTTCTTGTCCAATGTCCATGGAGCCCAGGATGATGCAATCAAGCATGTTGAGCACCCACACAAAACAAGGATGCAGATCCTCAGTCCAGGCGCTAACAACTCCACATCCAGAGACAAGTTCAGCGCCCAAGCCATTTTCAGCTACCATGCAACATGATGGCTCTGGCAGCACATATGCCTGAAAGTGTATGTGATGCCTGGGGAACTGAGTGTGTGGGTGAATGGCAATATTCGAATTGGCCAGCAGGGGTCTTCCAGTGCCAAAACCACTCCACTTGGCTCATTCACTTCACATACCATCAGCTTGTGGAGCAGATCTAGAGGGAAACCCTGTTTGGTCACTTCTTGTCCAATGTCCATGGAGCCCAGGATGATGCAATCAAGCATGTTGAGCACCCACACAAAACAAGGATGCAGATCCACAGTCCAGGCGCTAACAACTCCACATCCAGAGACAAGTTCAGCGCCCAAGCCATTTTCAGCTACCATGCAACATGATGGCTCTGGCAGCACATATGCCTGAAAGTGTATGTGATGCCTGGGGAACTGAGTGTGTGGTGAATGGCAATATTCGAATTGGCCAGCAGGGGTCTTCCAGTGCCAAAACGACTCCACTTGGCTCATTCACTTCACATACCATCAGCTTGTGGAGCAGATCTAGAGGGAAACCCTGTTTGGTCACTTCTTGTCCAATGTCCATGGAGCCCAGGATGATGCAATCAAGCATGTTGAGCACCCACACAAAACAAGGATGCAGATCCTCAGTCCAGGCGCTAACAACTCCACATCCAGAGACAAGTTCAGCGCCCAAGCCATTTTCAGCTACCATGCAACATGATGGCTCTGGCAGCACATATGCCTGAAAGTGTATGTGATGCCTGGGGAACTGAGTGTGTGGGTGAATGGCAATATTCGAATTGGCCAGCAGGGGTCTTCCAGTGCCAAAACCACTCCACTTGGCTCATTCACTTCACATACCATCAGCTTGTGGAGCAGATCTAGAGGGAAACCCTGTTTGGTCACTTCTTGTCCAATGTCCATGGAGCCCAGGATGATGCAATCAAGCATGTTGAGCACCCACACAAAACAAGGATGCAGATCCTCAGTCCAGGCGCTAACAACTCCACATCCAGAGACAAGTTCAGCGCCCAAGCCATTTTCAGCTACCATGCAACATGATGGCTCTGGCAGCACATATGCCTGAAAGTGTATGTGATGCCTGGGGAACTGAGTGTGTGGGTGAATGGCAATATTTGAATTGGCCAGCAGGGGTCTTCCAGTGCCAAAACGACTCCACTTGGCTCATTCACTTCACATACCATCAGCTTGTGGAGCAGATCTAGAGGGAAACCCTGTTTGGTCACTTCTTGTCCAATGTCCATGGAGCCCAGGATGATGCAATCAAGCATGTTGAGCACCCACACAAAACAAGGATGCAGATCCTCAGTCCAGGCGCTAACAACTCCACATCCAGAGACAAGTTCAGCGCCCAAGCCATTTTCAGCTACCATGCAACATGATGGCTCTGGCAGCACATATGCCTGAAAGTGTATGTGATGCCTGGGGAACTGAGTGTGTGGGTGAATGGCAATATTCGAATTGGCCAGCAGGGTCTTCCAGTGCCAAAACGACTCCACTTGGCTCATTCACTTCACATACCATCAGCTGGTCGAGCAGATGTAGAGGGAAACCCTGTTTGGTCACTTCTTGTCCAATGTCCATGGAGCCCAGGATGATGCAATCAAGCATGTTGAGCACCCACACAAAACAAGGATGCAGATCCTCAGTCCAGGCGCTAACAACTCCACATCCAGAGACAAGTTCAGCGCCCAAGCCATTTTCAGCTACCATGCAACATGATGGCTCTGGCAGCACATATGCCTGAAAGTGTATGTGATGCCTGGGGAACTGAGTGTGTGGGTGAATGGCAATATTCGAATTGGCCAGCAGGGGTCTTCCAGTGCCAAAACCACTCCACTTGGCTCATTCACTTCACATACCATCAGCTTGTGGAGCAGATCTAGAGGGAAACCCTGTTTGGTCACTTCTTGTCCAATGTCCATGGAACCCAGGATGATGCAATCAAGCATGTTGAGCACCCACACAAAACAAGGATGCAGATCCTCAGTCCAGGCGCTAACAACTCCACATCCAGAGACAAGTTCAGCGCCCAAGCCATTTTCAGCTACCATGCAACATGATGGCTCTGGCAGCACATATGCCTGAAAGTGTATGTGATGCCTGGGGAACTGAGTGTGTGGGTGAATGGCAATATTCGAATTGGCCAGCAGGGGTCTTCCAGTGCCAAAACGACTCCACTTGGCTCATTCACTTCACATACCATCAGCTTGTGGAGCAGATCTAGAGGGAAACCCTGTTTGGTCACTTCTTGTCCAATGTCCATGGAGCCCAGGATGATGCAATCAAGCATGTTGAGCACCCACACAAAACAAGGATGCAGATCCTCAGTCCAGGCGCTAACAACTCCACATCCAGAGACAAGTTCAGCGCCCAAGCCATTTTCAGCTACCATGCAACATGATGGCTCTGGCAGCACATATGCCTGAAAGTGTATGTGATGCCTGGGGAACTGAGTGTGTGGGTGAATGGCAATATTCGAATTGGGCAGCACAAGTCTTCCAGTGCTAAAACCACTCCACTTGGCTCATTCACTTCACATACCATCAGCTTGTGGAGCAGATCTAGAGGGAAACCCTGTTTGGTCACTTCTTGTCCAATGTCCATGGAGCCCAGGATGATGCAATCAAGCATGTTGAGCACCCACACAAAACAAGGATGCAGATCCTCAGTCCAGGCGCTAACAACTCCACATCCAGAGACAAGTTCAGCGCCCAAGCCATTTTCAGCTACCATGCAACATGATGGCTCTGGCAGCACATATGCCTGAAAGTGTATGTGATGCCTGGGGAACTGAGTGTGTGGGTGAATGGCAATATTCGAATTGGCCAGCAGGGGTCTTCCAGTGCCAAAACGACTCCACTTGGCTCATTCACTTCACATACCATCAGCTTGTGGAGCAGATCTAGAGGGAAACCCTGTTTGGTCACTTCTTGTCCAATGTCCATGGAGCCCAGGATGATGCAATCAAGCATGTTGAGCACCCACACAAAACAAGGATGCAGATCCTCAGTCCAGGCGCTAACAACTCCACATCCAGAGACAAGTTCAGCGCCCAAGCCATTTTCAGCTACCATGCAACATGATGGCTCTGGCAGCACATATGCCTGAAAGTGTATGTGATGCCTGGGGAACTGAGTGTGTGGGTGAATGGCAATATTCGAATTGGCCAGCAGGGGTCTTCCAGTGCCAAAACCACTCCACTTGGCTCATTCACTTCACATACCATCAGCTTGTGGAGCAGATCTAGAGGGAAACCCTGTTTGGTCACTTCTTGTCCAATGTCCATGGAGCCCAGGATGATGCAATCAAGCATGTTGAGCACCCACACAAAACAAGGATGCAGATCCTCAGTCCAGGCGCTAACAACTCCACATCCAGAGACAAGTTCAGCGCCCAAGCCATTTTCAGCTACCATGCAACATGATGGCTCTGGCAGCACATATGCCTGAAAGTGTATGTGATGCCTGGGGAACTGAGTGTGTGGGTGAATGGCAATATTCGAATTGGCCAGCAGGGGTCTTCCAGTGCCAAAACGACTCCACTTGGCTCATTCACTTCACATACCATCAGCTTGTGGAGCAGATCTAGAGGGAAACCCTGTTTGGTCACTTCTTGTCCAATGTCCATGGAGCCCAGGATGATGCAATCAAGCATGTTGAGCACCCACACAAAACAAGGATGCAGATCCTCAGTCCAGGCGCTAACAACTCCACATCCAGAGACAAGTTCAGCGCCCAAGCCATTTTCAGCTACCATGCAACATGATGGCTCTGGCAGCACATATGCCTGAAAGTGTATGTGATGCCTGGGGAACTGAGTGTGTGGGTGAATGGCAATATTCGAATTGGCCAGCAGGGTCTTCCAGTGCCAAAACGACTCCACTTGGCTCATTCACTTCACATACCATCAGCTTGTGGAGCAGATCTAGAGGGAAACCCTGTTTGGTCACTTCTTGTCCAATGTCCATGGAGCCCAGGATGATGCAATCAAGCATGTTGAGCACCCACACAAAACAAGGATGCAGATCCTCAGTCCAGGCGCTAACAACTCCACATCCAGAGACAAGTTCAGCGCCCAAGCCATTTTCAGCTACCATGCAACATGATGGCTCTGGCAGCACATATGCCTGAAAGTGTATGTGATGCCTGGGGAACTGAGTGTGTGGGTGAATGGCAATATTCGAATTGGCCAGCAGGGGTCTTCCAGTGCCAAAACCACTCCACTTGGCTCATTCACTTCACATACCATCAGCTTGTGGAGCAGATCTAGAGGGAAACCCTGTTTGGTCACTTCTTGTCCAATGTCCATGGAGCCCAGGATGATGCAATCAAGCATGTTGAGCACCCACACAAAACAAGGATGCAGATCCTCAGTCCAGGCGCTAACAACTCCACATCCAGAGACAAGTTCAGCGCCCAAGCCATTTTCAGCTACCATGCAACATGATGGCTCTGGCAGCACATATGCCTGAAAGTGTATGTGATGCCTGGGGAACTGAGTGTGTGGGTGAATGGCAATATTCGAATTGGCCAGCAGGGGTCTTCCAGTGCCAAAACGACTCCACTTGGCTCATTCACTTCACATACCATCAGCTTGTGGAGCAGATCTAGAGGGAAACCCTGTTTGGTCACTTCTTGTCCAATGTCCATGGAGCCCAGGATGATGCAATCAAGCATGTTGAGCACCCACACAAAACAAGGATGCAGATCCTCAGTCCAGGCGCTAACAACTCCACATCCAGAGACAAGTTCAGCGCCCAAGCCATTTTCAGCTACCATGCAACATGATGGCTCTGGCAGCACATATGCCTGAAAGTGTATGTGATGCCTGGGGAACTGAGTGTGTGGGTGAATGGCAATATTTGAATTGGCCAGCAGGGTCTTCCAGTGCCAAAACCACTCCACTTGGCTCATTCACTTCACATACCATCAGCTTGTGGAGCAGATCTAGAGGGAAACCCTGTTTGGTCACTTCTTGTCCAATGTCCATGGAGCCCAGGATGATGCAATCAAGCATGTTGAGCACCCACACAAAACAAGGATGCAGATCCTCAGTCCAGGCGCTAACAACTCCACATCCAGAGACAAGTTCAGCGCCCAAGCCATTTTCAGCTACCATGCAACATGATGGCTCTGGCAGCACATATGCCTGAAAGTGTATGTGATGCCTGGGGAACTGAGTGTGTGGGTGAATGGCAATATTCGAATTGGCCAGCAGGGGTCTTCCAGTGCCAAAACGACTCCACTTGGCTCATTCACTTCACATACCATCAGCTTGTCGAGCAGATCTAGAGGGAAACCCTGTTTGGTCACTTCTTGTCCAATGTCCATGGAGCCCAGGATGATGCAATCAAGCATGTTGAGCACCCACACAAAACAAGGATGCAGATCCTCAGTCCAGGCGCTAACAACTCCACATCCAGAGACAAGTTCAGCGCCCAAGCCATTTTCAGCTACCATGCAACATGATGGCTCTGGCAGCACATATGCCTGAAAGTGTATGTGATGCCTGGGGAACTGAGTGTGTGGGTGAATGGCAATATTCGAATTGGCCAGCAGGGGTCTTCCAGTGCCAAAACCACTCCACTTGGCTCATTCACTTCACATACCATCAGCTTGTGGAGCAGATCTAGAGGGAAACCCTGTTTGGTCACTTCTTGTCCAATGTCCATGGAGCCCAGGATGATGCAATCAAGCATGTTGAGCACCCACACAAAACAAGGATGCAGATCCTCAGTCCAGGCGCTAACAACTCCACATCCAGAGACAAGTTCAGCGCCCAAGCCATTTTCAGCTACCATGCAACATGATGGCTCTGGCAGCACATATGCCTGAAAGTGTATGTGATGCCTGGGGAACTGAGTGTGTGGGTGAATGGCAATATTCGAATTGGCCAGCAGGGGTCTTCCAGTGCCAAAACCACTCCACTTGGCTCATTCACTTCACATACCATCAGCTTGTCGAGCAGATCTAGAGGGAAACCCTGTTTGGTCACTTCTTGTCCAATGTCCATGGAGCCCAGGATGATGCAATCAAGCATGTTGAGCACCCACACAAAACAAGGATGCAGATCCTCAGTCCAGGCGCTAACAACTCCACATCCAGAGACAAGTTCAGCGCCCAAGCCATTTTCAGCTACCATGCAACATGATGGCTCTGGCAGCACATATGCCTGAAAGTGTATGTGATGCCTGGGGAACTGAGTGTGTGGGTGAATGGCAATATTCGAATTGGCCAGCAGGGGTCTTCCAGTGCCAAAACGACTCCACTTGGCTCATTCACTTCACATACCATCAGCTTGTGGAGCAGATCTAGAGGGAAACCCTGTTTGGTCACTTCTTGTCCAATGTCCATGGAGCCCAGGATGATGCAATCAAGCATGTTGAGCACCCACACAAAACAAGGATGCAGATCCTCAGTCCAGGCGCTAACAACTCCACATCCAGAGACAAGTTCAGCGCCCAAGCCATTTTCAGCTACCATGCAACATGATGGCTCTGGC
This sequence comes from Ochotona curzoniae, assembly GCF_017591425.1. Classification (NCBI taxonomy): domain Eukaryota; kingdom Metazoa; phylum Chordata; class Mammalia; order Lagomorpha; family Ochotonidae; genus Ochotona; species Ochotona curzoniae. Next base: position 49,843 of record NW_024467099.1, read on the forward strand.
AGCACATATGCCTGAAAGTGTATGTGATGCCTGGGGAACTGAGTGTGTGGGTGAATGGCAATATTCGAATTGGCCAGCAGGGGTCTTCCAGTGCCAAAACGACTCCACTTGGCTCATTCACTTCACATACCATCAGCTTGTGGAGCAGATCTAGAGGGAAACCCTGTTTGGTCACTTCTTGTCCAATGTCCATGGAGCCCAGGATGATGCAATCAAGCATGTTGAGCACCCACACAAAACAAGGATGCAGATCCTCAGTCCAGGCGCTAACAACTCCACATCCAGAGACAAGTTCAGCGCCCAAGCCATTTTCAGCTACCATGCAACATGATGGCTCTGGCAGCACATATGCCTGAAAGTGTATGTGATGCCTGGGGAACTGAGTGTGTGGGTGAATGGCAATATTCGAATTGGCCAGCAGGGGTCTTCCAGTGCCAAAACGACTCCACTTGGCTCATTCACTTCACATACCATCAGCTTGTGGAGCAGATCTAGAGGGAAACCCTGTTTGGTCACTTCTTGTCCAATGTCCATGGAGCCCAGGATGATGCAATCAAGCATGTTGAGCACCCACACAAAACAAGGATGCAGATCCTCAGTCCAGGCGCTAACAACTCCACATCCAGAGACAAGTTCAGCGCCCAAGCCATTTTCAGCTACCATGCAACATGATGGCTCTGGCAGCACATATGCCTGAAAGTGTATGTGATGCCTGGGGAACTGAGTGTGTGGGTGAATGGCAATATTCGAATTGGCCAGCAGGGGTCTTCCAGTGCCAAAACGACTCCACTTGGCTCATTCACTTCACATACCATCAGCTTGTGGAGCAGATCTAGAGGGAAACCCTGTTTGGTCACTTCTTGTCCAATGTCCATGGAGCCCAGGATGATGCAATCAAGCATGTTGAGCACCCACACAAAACAAGGATGCAGATCCTCAGTCCAGGCGCTAACAACTCCACATCCAGAGACAAGTTCAGCGCCCAAGCCATTTTCAGCTACCATGCAACATGATGGCTCTGGCAGCACATATGCCTGAAAGTGTATGTGATGCCTGGGGAACTGAGTGTGTGGGTGAATGGCAATATTCGAATTGGCCAGCAGGGGTCTTCCAGTGCCAAAACGACTCCACTTGGCTCATTCACTTCACATACCATCAGCTTGTGGAGCAGATCTAGAGGGAAACCCTGTTTGGTCACTTCTTGTCCAATGTCCATGGAGCCCAGGATGATGCAATCAAGCATGTTGAGCACCCACACAAAACAAGGATGCAGATCCTCAGTCCAGGCGCTAACAACTCCACATCCAGAGACAAGTTCAGCGCCCAAGCCATTTTCAGCTACCATGCAACATGATGGCTCTGGCAGCACATATGCCTGAAAGTGTATGTGATGCCTGGGGAACTGAGTGTGTGGGTGAATGGCAATATTCGAATTGGCCAGCAGGGGTCTTCCAGTGCCAAAACCACCCCACTTGGCTCATTCACTTCACATACCATCAGCTTGTGGAGCAGATCTAGAGGGAAACCCTGTTTGGTCACTTCTTGTCCAATGTCCATGGAGCCCAGGATGATGCAATCAAGCATGTTGAGCACCCACACAAAACAAGGATGCAGATCCTCAGTCCAGGCGCTAACAACTCCACATCCAGAGACAAGTTCAGCGCCCAAGCCATTTTCAGCTACCATGCAACATGATGGCTCTGGCAGCACATATGCCTGAAAGTGTATGTGATGCCTGGGGAACTGAGTGTGTGGGTGAATGGCAATATTCGAATTGGCCAGCAGGGGTCTTCCAGTGCCAAAACGACTCCACTTGGCTCATTCACTTCACATACCATCAGCTTGTGGAGCAGATCTAGAGGGAAACCCTGTTTGGTCACTTCTTGTCCAATGTCCATGGAGCCCAGGATGATGCAATCAAGCATGTTGAGCACCCACACAAAACAAGGATGCAGATCCTCAGTCCAGGCGCTAACAACTCCACATCCAGAGACAAGTTCAGCGCCCAAGCCATTTTCAGCTACCATGCAACATGATGGCTCTGGCAGCACATATGCCTGAAAGTGTATGTGATGCCTGGGGAACTGAGTGTGTGGGTGAATGGCAATATTCGAATTGGCCAGCAGGGGTCTTCCAGTGCCAAAACGACTCCACTTGGCTCATTCACTTCACATACCATCAGCTTGTCGAGCAGATCTAGAGGGAAACCCTGTTTGGTCACTTCTTGTCCAATGTCCATGGAGCCCAGGATGATGCAATCAAGCATGTTGAGCACCCACACAAAACAAGGATGCAGATCCTCAGTCCAGGCGCTAACAACTCCACATCCAGAGACAAGTTCAGCGCCCAAGCCATTTTCAGCTACCATGCAACATGATGGCTCTGGCAGCACATATGCCTGAAAGTGTATGTGATGCCTGGGGAACTGAGTGTGTGGGTGAATGGCAATATTCGAATTGGCCAGCAGGGGTCTTCCAGTGCCAAAACGACTCCACTTGGCTCATTCACTTCACATACCATCAGCTTGTGGAGCAGATCTAGAGGGAAACCCTGTTTGGTCACTTCTTGTCCAATGTCCATGGAGCCCAGGATGATGCAATCAAGCATGTTGAGCACCCACACAAAACAAGGATGCAGATCCTCAGTCCAGGCGCTAACAACTCCACATCCAGAGACAAGTTCAGCGCCCAAGCCATTTTCAGCTACCATGCAACATGATGGCTCTGGCAGCACATATGCCTGAAAGTGTATGTGATGCCTGGGGAACTGAGTGTGTGGGTGAATGGCAATATTCGAATTGGCCAGCAGGGGTCTTCCAGTGCCAAAACGACTCCACTTGGCTCATTCACTTCACATACCATCAGCTTGTGGAGCAGATCTAGAGGGAAACCCTGTTTGGTCACTTCTTGTCCAATGTCCATGGAGCCCAGGATGATGCAATCAAGCATGTTGAGCACCCACACAAAACAAGGATGCAGATCCTCAGTCCAGGCGCTAACAACTCCACATCCAGAGACAAGTTCAGCGCCCAAGCCATTTTCAGCTACCATGCAACATGATGGCTCTGGCAGCACATATGCCTGAAAGTGTATGTGATGCCTGGGGAACTGAGTGTGTGGGTGAATGGCAATATTCGAATTGGCCAGCAGGGGTCTTCCAGTGCCAAAACCACTCCACTTGGCTCATTCACTTCACATACCATCAGCTTGTGGAGCAGATCTAGAGGGAAACCCTGTTTGGTCACTTCTTGTCCAATGTCCATGGAGCCCAGGATGATGCAATCAAGCATGTTGAGCACCCACACAAAACAAGGATGCAGATCCTCAGTCCAGGCGCTAACAACTCCACATCCAGAGACAAGTTCAGCGCCCAAGCCATTTTCAGCTACCATGCAACATGATGGCTCTGGCAGCACATATGCCTGAAAGTGTATGTGATGCCTGGGGAACTGAGTGTGTGGGTGAATGGCAATATTCGAATTGGCCAGCAGGGGTCTTCCAGTGCCAAAACCACTCCACTTGGCTCATTCACTTCACATACCATCAGCTTGTCGAGCAGATCTAGAGGGAAACCCTGTTTGGTCACTTCTTGTCCAATGTCCATGGAGCCCAGGATGATGCAATCAAGCATGTTGAGCACCCACACAAAACAAGGATGCAGATCCTCAGTCCAGGCGCTAACAACTCCACATCCAGAGACAAGTTCAGCGCCCAAGCCATTTTCAGCTACCATGCAACATGATGGCTCTGGCAGCACATATGCCTGAAAGTGTATGTGATGCCTGGGGAACTGAGTGTGTGGGTGAATGGCAATATTCGAATTGGCCAGCAGGGGTCTTCCAGTGCCAAAACGACTCCACTTGGCTCATTCACTTCACATACCATCAGCTTGTGGAGCAGATCTAGAGGGAAACCCTGTTTGGTCACTTCTTGTCCAATGTCCATGGAGCCCAGGATGATGCAATCAAGCATGTTGAGCACCCACACAAAACAAGGATGCAGATCCTCAGTCCAGGCGCTAACAACTCCACATCCAGAGACAAGTTCAGCGCCCAAGCCATTTTCAGCTACCATGCAACATGATGGCTCTGGCAGCACATATGCCTGAAAGTGTATGTGATGCCTGGGGAACTGAGTGTGTGGGTGAATGGCAATATTCGAATTGGCCAGCAGGGTCTTGCAGTGCCAAAACCACTCCACTTGGCTCATTCAGTTCACATATCATCAGCTTGTCGAGCAGATCTAGAGGGAAACCCTGATTGGTCACTTCTTGTCCAATGTCCATGGATCCCAGGATGATGCAATCAAGCATGTTGAGCACCCACACAAAACAAGGATGCAGATCCTCAGTCCAGGCGCTAACAACTCCACATCCAGAGACAAGTTCAGCGCCCAAGCCATTTTCAGCTACCATGCAACATGATGGCTCTGGCAGCACATATGCCTGAAAGTGTATGTGATGCCTGGGGAACTGAGTGTGTGGGTGAATGGCAATATTCGAATTGGCCAGCAGGGGTCTTCCAGTGCCAAAACCACTCCACTTGGCTCATTCACTTCACATACCATCAGCTTGTGGAGCAGATCTAGAGGGAAACCCTGTTTGGTCACTTCTTGTCCAATGTCCATGGAGCCCAGGATGATGCAATCAAGCATGTTGAGCACCCACACAAAACAAGGATGCAGATCCTCAGTCCAGGCGCTAACAACTCCACATCCAGAGACAAGTTCAGCGCCCAAGCCATTTTCAGCTACCATGCAACATGATGGCTCTGGCAGCACATATGCCTGAAAGTGTATGTGATGCCTGGGGAACTGAGTGTGTGGGTGAATGGCAATATTCGAATTGGCCAGCAGGGGTCTTCCAGTGCCAAAACGACTCCACTTGGCTCATTCACTTCACATACCATCAGCTTGTCGAGCAGATCTAGAGGGAAACCCTGTTTGGTCACTTCTTGTCCAATGTCCATGGAGCCCAGGATGATGCAATCAAGCATGTTGAGCACCCACACAAAACAAGGATGCAGATCCTCAGTCCAGGCGCTAACAACTCCACATCCAGAGACAAGTTCAGCGCCCAAGCCATTTTCAGCTACCATGCAACATGATGGCTCTGGCAGCACATATGCCTGAAAGTGTATGTGATGCCTGGGGAACTGAGTGTGTGGGTGAATGGCAATATTCGAATTGGCCAGCAGGGGTCTTCCAGTGCCAAAACCACTCCACTTGGCTCATTCACTTCACATACCATCAGCTTGTGGAGCAGATCTAGAGGGAAACCCTGTTTGGTCACTTCTTGTCCAATGTCCATGGAGCCCAGGATGATGCAATCAAGCATGTTGAGCACCCACACAAAACAAGGATGCAGATCCTCAGTCCAGGCGCTAACAACTCCACATCCAGAGACAAGTTCAGCGCCCAAGCCATTTTCAGCTACCATGCAACATGATGGCTCTGGCAGCACATATGCCTGAAAGTGTATGTGATGCCTGGGGAACTGAGTGTGTGGGTGAATGGCAATATTCGAATTGGCCAGCAGGGGTCTTCCAGTGCCAAAACGACTCCACTTGGCTCATTCACTTCACATACCATCAGCTTGTCGAGCACATCTAGAGGGAAACCCTGTTTGGTCACTTCTTGTCCAATGTCCATGGAGCCCAGGATGATGCAATCAAGCATGTTGAGCACCCACACAAAACAAGGATGCAGATCCTCAGTCCAGGCGCTAACAACTCCACATCCAGAGACAAGTTCAGCGCCCAAGCCATTTTCAGCTACCATGGAAAACGACGGCTCTGGCAGCACATATGCCTGAAAGTGTATGTGATCCCTGGGGAACTGAGTGTGTGGGTGAAAGGCAATATTCGAATTGGCCAGCAGGGGTCTTTCAGTGCCAAAACGACTCCACTTGGCTCATTCACTTCACATACCATCAGCTTGTCGAGCAGATCTAGAGGGAAACCCTGTTTGGTCACTTCTTGTCCAATGTCCATGAGCCCAGGATGATGCAATCAAGCATGTTGAGCACCCACACAAAACAAGGATGCAGATCCTCAGTCCAGGCGCTAACAACTCCACATCCAGAGACAAGTTCAGCGCCCAAGCCATTTCAGCTACCATGCAAAACTGACGGCTCTGGCAGCACATATGCCTGAAAGTGTATGTGATCCCTGGGAACTGAGTGTGTGGTGAATGGCAATATTCGAATTGGCCAGCAGGGGTCTTCCAGTGCCAAAACGACTCCACTTGGCTCATTCACTTCACATACCATCAGCTTGTCGAGCACATCTAGAGGGAAACCCTGTTTGGTCACTTCTTGTCCAATGTCCATGGAGCCCAGGATGATGCAATCAAGCATGTTGAGCACCCACACAAAACAAGGATGCAGATCCTCATCCAGGCGCTAACAACTCCACATCCAGAGACAAGTTCAGCGCCCAAGCCATTTTCAGCTACCATGGAAAACGACGGCTCTGGCAGCACATATGCCTGAAAGTGTATGTGATCCCTGGGGAACTGAGTGTGTGGGTGAATGGCAATATTCGAATTGGCCAGCAGGGTCTTCCAGTGCCAAAACGACTCCACTTGGCTCATTCACTTCACATACCATCAGCTTGTCGAGCACATCTAGAGGGAAACCCTGTTTGGTCACTTCTTGTCCAATGTCCATGGAGCCCAGGATGATGCAATCAAGCATGTTGAGCACCCACACAAAACAAGGATGCAGATCCTCAGTCCAGGCGCTAACAACTCCACATCCAGAGACAAGTTCAGCGCCCAAGCCATTTTCAGCTACCATGCAACATGATGGCTCTGGCAGCACATATGCCTGAAAGTGTATGTGATCCCTGGGAACTGAGTGTGTGGGTGAATGGCAATATTCGAATTGGCCAGCAGGGTCTTCCAGTGCCAAAACGACTCCACTTGGCTCATTCACTTCACATACCATCAGCTTGTGGAGCACATCTAGAGGGAAACCCTGTTTGGTCACTTCTTGTCCAATGTCCATGGAGCCCAGATGATGCAATCAAGCATGTTGAGCACACCCACAAAACAAGGATGCAGATCCTCAGTCCAGGCGCTAACAACTCCACATCCAGAGACAAGTTCAGCGCCCAAGCCATTTTCAGCTACCATGGAAAACGACGGCTCTGGCAGCACATATGCCTGAAAGTGTATGTGATCCCTGGGGAACTGAGTGTGTGGGTGAATGGCAATATTCGAATTGGCCAGCAGGGTCTTCCAGTGCCAAAACGACTCCACTTGGCTCATTCACTTCACATACCATCAGCTTGTCGAGCACATCTAGAGGGAAACCCTGTTTGGTCACTTCTTGTCCAATGTCCATGGAGCCCAGGATGATGCAATCAAGCATGTTGAGCACCCACACAAAACAAGGATGCAGATCCTCAGTCCAGGCGCTAACAACTCCACATCCAGAGACAAGTTCAGCGCCCAAGCCATTTTCAGCTACCATGCAACACGATGGCTCTGGCAGCACATATGCCTGAAAGTGTATGTGATCCCTGGGGAACTGAGTGTGTGGGTGAATGGCAATATTCGAATTGGCCAGCAGGGGTCTTCCAGTGCCAAAACGACTCCACTTGGCTCATTCACTTCACATACCATCAGCTTGTCGAGCAAATCTAAGGGAAACCCTGTTTGGTCACTTCTTGTCCAATGTCCATGGAGCCCAGGATGATGCAATCAAGCATGTTGAGCACCCACACAAAACAAGGATGCAGATCCTCAGTCCAGGCGCTAACAACTCCACATCCAGAGACAAGTTCAGCGCCCAAGCCATTTTCAGCTACCATGAAAACGACGGCTCTGGCAGCACATATGCCTGAAAGTGTATGTGATCCCTGGAGAACTGAGTTTGGCCAGCAGGGGTCTTCCAGTGCCAAAACGACTCCACTTGGCTCATTCACTTCACATACCATCAGCTTGTCGAGCAGATCTAGAGGGAAACCCTGTTTGGTCACTTCTTGTCCAATGTCCATGGAGCCCAGGATGATGCAATCAAGCATGTTGAGCACCCACACAAAACAAGGATGCAGATCCTCAGTCCAGGCGCTAACAACTCCACATCCAGAGACAAGTTCAGCGCCCAAGCCATTTTCAGCTACCATGGAAAACTACGGCTCTGGCAGCACATATGCCTGAAAGTGTATGTGATCCCTGGGAACTGAGTGTGTGGGTGAATGGCAATAATCGAATTGGCCAGCAGGGTCCGTCCAGTGCCAAAACGACTCCACTTGGCTCATTCACTTCACATAACATCAGCTTGTCGAGGAAATCTAGAGGGAAACCCTGTTTGGTCACTTCTTGTCCAATGTCCATGGAGCCCAGGATGATGCAATCAAGCATGTTGAGCACCCACACAAAACAAGGATGCAGATCCTCAGTCCAGGCGCTAACAACTCCACATCCAGAGACAATTCAGCGCCCAAGCCATTTTCAGCTACCATGCAACATGATGGCTCTGGCAGCACATATGCCTGAAAGTGTATGTATCCCTGGGGAACTGAGTGTGTGGGTGAATGGCAATATTCGAATTGGCCAGCAGGGGTCTTCCCAGTGCCAAAACGACTCCAACTTGGCTCATTCACTTCACATACCATCAGCTTGTCGAGCACATCTAGAGGGAAACCCTGTTTGGTCACTTCTTGTCCAATGTCCATGGAGCCCAGGATGATGCAATCAAGCAGTTGAGCACCCACACAAAACAAGGATGCAGATCCTCAGTCCAGGCGCTAACAACTCCACATCCAGAGACAAGTTCAGCGCCCAAGCCATTTTCAGCTACCATGCAACATGATGGCTCTGGCAGCACATATGCCTGAAAGTGTAAGTGATCCCTGGGAACTGAGTGTGTGGGTGAATGGCAATATTCGAATTGGCCAGTAGTGTCTTCCAGTGCCAAAACGACTCCACTTGGCTCATTCACTTCACATACCATCAGCTGTGAGCAGATCTAGAGGGAAACCCTGTTTGGTCACTTCTTGTCCAATGTCCATGGAGCCCAGGATGATGCAATCAAGCATGTTGAGCACCCACGCAAAACAAGGATGCAGATCCTCAGTCCAGGCGCTAACAACTCCACATCCAGAGACAAGTTCAGCGCCCAAGCCATTTTCAGCTTACCCTGGAAAACGACCGGCTCTGGCAGCACATAAGCCATGAAGTGTATGTGATCCCTGGGGAACTGAGTGGGTGTGGTGATTGGCAATAATTCGTATTGGGCCAGCAGGGTCCTTCCAGTGCCCTAAAGACGACTCCACTTGGCTCATTCACTTCACATACCAGCATCGTGTCGAGCAGCATCTAGAGGAAACCCTGTTTGGTCACTTCTTGTCCAATGTCCATTGGAGCCCCAGGACGATGCAATCAAGCATGTTGAGCACCACAACTAAACTGGATGCCGAATCCTCAGTCCCAGGCCGCTAACACTTCCACATCCAGAGACCACGATTCAGCCGCGCCCAAGCCATTTTCAGCATACCAAGTGAAAACACGGCTCCTGGCAGCACATTGAGCCTGAAAAGTGTAAGTGAGATCCCTGGAGGAACTGAGTGGTGGGTGAATGGCAAATACTCGCAATAGGCCCGCACGGGTCCTCCAGTGCCTAAACGACTCCTACGTGGCTCATTCACCTTCCCATACCATCCAGCTTTGCCTTTTCGAGCATTGATCTAGAGGGAAACCCCTGTTTGGTCACTTCTTGTCCAATGTCCATGGAGCCCAGGATGATGCAATCAAGCATGTTGAGCACCCACACAAAACAAGGATGCAGATCCTCAGTCCAGGCGCTAACAACTCCACATCCAGAGACAAGTTCAGCGCCCAAGCCATTTTCAGCTACCATGCAACATGATGGCTCTGGCAGCACATATGCCTGAAAGTGTATGTTGATCCCTGGGAACTGAGTGTGTGGGTGAATGGCAATATTCGAATTGGCCAGCAGGGGTCTTCCAGTGCCAAAACGACTCCACTTGGCTCATTCACTTCACATACCATCAGCTTGTCGAGCACATCTAGAGGGAAACCCTGTTTGGTCACTTCTTGTCCAATGTCCATGAGCCAGGATGATGCAATCAAGCATGTTGAGCACCCACACAAAACAAGGATGCAGATCCTCAGGTCCAGGCGCTAACAACTCCACATCCAGAGACAAGTTCAGCGCCCAAGCCATTTTCAGCTACCATGCAACATGATGGCTCTGGCAGCACATATGCCTGAAAGTGTATGTGATCCCTGGGGAACTGAGTGTGTGGGTGAATGGCAATATTCGAATTGCACAGGTCTTCCAGTGCCAAACGACTCC
>NW_024467099.1:60264-129460 GCF_017591425.1 Ochotona curzoniae
AGGGAAACCCTGTTTGGTCACTTCTTGTCCAATGTCCATGGTGCCCAGGATGATGCAATCAAGCATGTTGAGCACCAAACAAAACAAGGATGCAGATCCTCAGTCCAGGCGCTAACAACTCCACATCCAGAGACAAGTTCAGCGCCCAAGCCATTTTCAGTTACCATGCAAAATGATGGCTCTGGCAGCACATATGCCTGAAAGTGTATGTGATCCCTGGGGAAATGAGTGTGTGGGTGAATGGCAATTTTCGAAGTGGCCAGCAGGGGTCTTCCAGTGCCAAAACGACTCCACTTGGCTCATTCACTTCACATACCATCAGCTTGTGGAGCAGATCTAGAGGGAAACCCTGTTTGGTCACTTCTTGTCCAATGTCCATGGAGCCCAGGATGATGCAATCAAGCATGTTGAGCACCCACACAAACAAGGATGCAGATCCTCAGTCCAGGCGCTAACAACTCCACCTCCAGAGACAAGTTCAGCGCCCAAGCCATTTCAGCTTACATGCAACATGATGGCTCTGGCAGACATATGCCTGAAAGTGTATGTGATCCCTGGGGAAATGAGTGTGTGGGTGAATGGCAATATTCGAATTGGCCAGCAGGGGTCTTCCAGTGCCAAAACACTCCACTTGCTCATTCACTTCACATACATCAGCTTGTCGGAGCAGATCTAGAGGGAAACCTGCTTGGTCACTTCTTGTCCAATGTCCATGGAGCCCAGGATGATGCAATCAAGCATGTTGAGCACCACACAAAACAAGGATGCAGATCCTCAGTCCAGGCGCTAACAACTCCACATCCAGAGACAAGTTCAGCGCCCAAGCCATTTTCAGCTACCATGCAACATGATGGCTCTGGCAGCACATATGCCTGAAAGTGTATGTGATCCCTGGGGAACTGAGTGTGTGGGTGAATGGCAATATTCGAATTGGCCAGCAGGGTCTTCCAGTGCCAAAACGACTCCACTTGGCTCATTCACTTCACATACCATCAGCTTGTCGAGCAGATCTAGAGGGAAACCCTGTTTGGTCACTTCTTGTCCAATGTCCATGGAGCCCAGGATGATGCAATCAAGCATGTTGAGCACCCACACAAAACAAGGATGCAGATCCTCAGTCCAGGCGCTAACAACTCCACATCCAGAGACAAGTTCAGCGCCCAAGCCATTTTCAGCTACCATGCAACATGATGGCTCTGGCAGCACATATGCCTGAAAGTGTATGTGATCCCTGGGGAACTGAGTGTGTGGGTGAATGGCAATATTCGAATTGGCCAGCAGGGGTCTTCCAGTGCCAAAACGACTCCACTTGGCTCATTCACTTCACATACCATCAGCTTGTCGAGCAGATCTAGAGGGAAACCCTGTTTGGTCACTTCTTGTCCAATGTCCATGGAGCCAGGATGATGCAATCAAGCATGTTGAGCACCCACACAAAACAAGGATGCAGATCCTCAGTCCAGGCGCTAACAACTCCACATCCAGAGACAAGTTCAGCGCCCAAGCCATTTTCAGCTACCATGCAACATGATGGCTCTGGCAGCACATATGCCTGAAAGTGTATGTGATCCCTGGGGAACTGAGTGTGTGGGTGAATGGCAATATTCGAATTGGCCAGCAGGGGTCTTCCAGTGCCAAAACGACTCCACTTGGCTCATTCACTTCACATACCATCAGCTTGTCGAGCAGATCTAGAGGGAAACCCTGTTTGGTCACTTCTTGTCCAATGTCCATGGAGCCCAGGATGATGCAATCAAGCATGTTGAGCACCCACACAAAACAAGGATGCAGATCCTCAGTCCAGGCGCTAACAACTCCACATCCAGAGACAAGTTCAGCGCCAAAGCCATTTTCAGCTACCATGCAAAACGATGGCTCTGGCAGCACATATGCCTGAAAGTGTATGTGATCCTGGGGAACTGAGTGTGTGGGTGAATGGCAATATTCGAATTGGCCAGCAGGGGTCTTCCAGTGCCAAAACGACTCCACTTGGCTCATTCACTTCACATACCATCAGCTTGTCGAGCACATCTAGAGGGAAACCCTGTTTGGTCACTTCTTGTCCAATGTCCATGGAGCCCAGGATGATGCAATCAAGCATGTTGAGCACCCACACAAAACAAGGATGCAGATCCTCAGTCCAGGCGCTAACAACTCCACATCCAGAGACAAGTTCAGCGCCCAAGCCATTTTCAGCTACCATGCAACATGATGGCTCTGGCAGCACATATGCCTGAAAGTGTATGTGATCCCTGGGGAACTGAGTGTGTGGGTGAATGGCAATATTCGAATTGGCCAGCAGGGGTCTTCCAGTGCCAAAACGACTCCACTTGGCTCATTCACTTCACATACCATCAGCTTGTCGAGCAGATCTAGAGGGAAACCCTGTTTGGTCACTTCTTGTCCAATGTCCATGGAGCCCAGGATGATGCAATCAAGCATGTTGAGCACCCACACAAAACAAGGATGCAGATCCTCAGTCCAGGCGCTAACAACTCCACATCCAGAGACAAGTTCAGCGCCCAAGCCATTTTCAGCTACCATGCAACATGATGGCTCTGGCAGCACATATGCCTGAAAGTGTATGTGATCCCTGGGGAACTGAGTGTGTGTGGGTGAATGGCAATATTCGAATTGGCCAGCAGGGGTCTTCCAGTGCCAAAACGACTCCACTTGGCTCATTCACTTCACATACCATCAGCTTGTCGAGCAGATCTAGAGGGAAACCCTGTTTGGTCACTTCTTGTCCAATGTCCATGGAGCCCAGGATGATGCAATCAAGCATGTTGAGCACCCACACAAAACAAGGATGCAGATCCTCAGTCCAGGCGCTAACAACTCCACATCCAGAGACAAGTTCAGCGCCCAAGCCATTTTCAGCTACCATGCAACATGATGGCTCTGGCAGCACATATGCCTGAAAGTGTATGTGATCCCTGGGGAACTGAGTGTGTGGGTGAATGGCAATATTCGAATTGGCCAGCATGGGTCTTCCAGTGCCAAAACCGACTCCACTTGGCTCATTCACTTCACATACCATCAGCTTGTCGAGCAGATCTAGAGGGAAACCCTGTTTGGTCACTTCTTGTCCATGTCCATGGAGCCCAGGATGATGCAATCAAGCATGTTGAGCACCCACACAAAACAAGGATGCAGATCCTCAGTCCAGGCGCTAACAACTCCACATCCAGAGACAGTTCAGCGCCCAAGCCATTTTCAGCTACCATGCAACATGATGGCTCTGGCAGCACATATGCCTGAAAGTGTATGTGATCCCTGGGGAACTGAGTGTGTGGGTGAATGGCAATATTCGAATTGGCCAGCAGGGGTCTTCCAGTGCCAAAACGACTCCACTTGGCTCATTCACTTCACATACCATCAGCTTGTCGAGCAGATCTAGAGGGAAACCCTGTTTGGTCACTTCTTGTCCAATGTCCATGGAGCCCAGGATGATGCAATCAAGCATGTTGAGCACCCACACAAAACAAGGATGCAGATCCTCAGTCCAGGCGCTAACAACTCCACATCCAGAGACAAGTTCAGCGCCCAAGCCATTTTCAGCTACCATGCAACATGATGGCTCTGGCAGCACATATGCCTGAAAGTGTATGTGATCCCTGGGGAACTGAGTGTGTGGGTGAATGGCAATATTCGAATTGGCCAGCAGGGGTCTTCCAGTGCCAAAACGACTCCACTTGGCTCATTCACTTCACATACCATCAGCTTGTCGGAGCAGATCTAGAGGGAAACCCTGTTTGGTCACTTCTTGTCCAATGTCCATGGAGCCCAGGATGATGCAATCAAGCATGTTGAGCACCCACACAAAACAAGGATGCAGATCCTCAGTCCAGGCGCTAACAACTCCACATCCAGAGACAAGTTCAGCGCCCAAGCCATTTTCAGCTACCATGCAACATGATGGCTCTGGCAGCACATATGCCTGAAAGTGTATGTGATCCCTGGGGAACTGAGTGTGTGGGTGAATGGCAATATTCGAATTGGCCAGCAGGGTCTTCCAGTGCCAAAAACGACTCCACTTGGCTCATTCACTTCACATACCATCAGCTTGTCGAGCAGATCTAGAGGGAAACCTGTTTGGTCACTTCTTGTCCAATGTCCATGGAGCCCAGGATGATGCAATCAAGCATGTTGAGCACCCACACAAAACAAGGATGCAGATCCTCAGTCCAGGCGCTAACAACTCCACATCCAGAGACAAGTTCAGCGCCCAAGCCATTTTCAGCTACCATGCAACATGATGGCTCTGGCAGCACATATGCCTGAAAGTGTATGTGATCCCTGGGGAACTGAGTGTGTGGGTGAATGGCAATATTCGAATTGCCAGCAGGGGTCTTCCAGTGCCAAAACGACTCCACTTGGCTCATTCACTTCACATACCATCAGCTTGTCGAGCAGATCTAGAGGGAAACCCTGTTTGGTCACTTCTTGTCCAATGTCCATGGAGCCCAGGATGATGCAATCAAGCATGTTGAGCACCCACACAAAACAAGGATGCAGATCCTCAGTCCAGGCGCTAACAACTCCACATCCAGAGACAAGTTCAGCGCCCAAGCCATTTTCAGCTACCATGCAACATGATGGCTCTGGCAGCACATATGCCTGAAAGTGTATGTGATCGCCTGGGGAACTGAGTGTGTGGGTGAATGGCAATATTCGAATTGGCCAGCAGGGGTCTTCCAGTGCCAAAACGACTCCACTTGGCTCATTCACTTCACATACCATCAGCTTGTCGAGCAGATCTAGAGGGAAACCCTGTTTGGTCACTTCTTGTCCAATGTCCATGGAGCCCAGGATGATGCAATCAAGCATGTTGAGCACCCACACAAAACAAGGATGCAGATCCTCAGTCCAGGCGCTAACAACTCCACATCCAGAGACAAGTTCAGCGCCCAAGCCATTTTCAGCTACCATGCAACATGATGGCTCTGGCAGCACATATGCCTGAAAGTGTATGTGATCCCTGGGGAACTGAGTGTGTGGGTGAATGGCAATATTCGAATTGGCCAGCAGGGGTCTTCCAGTGCCAAAACGACTCCACTTGGCTCATTCACTTCACATACCATCAGCTTGTCGAGCAGATCTAGAGGGAAACCCTGTTTGGTCACTTCTTGTCCAATGTCCATGGAGCCCAGGATGATGCAATCAAGCATGTTGAGCACCCACACAAAACAAGGATGCAGATCCTCAGTCCAGGCGCTAACAACTCCACATCCAGAGACAAGTTCAGCGCCCAAGCCATTTTCAGCTACCATGCAACATGATGGCTCTGGCAGCACATATGCCTGAAAGTGTATGTGATCCCTGGGGAACTGAGTGTGTGGGTGAATGGCAATATTCGAATTGGCCAGCAGGGGTCTTCCAGTGCCAAAACGACTCCACTTGGCTCATTCACTTCACATACCATCAGCTTGTCGAGCAGATCTAGAGGGAAACCTGTTTGGTCACTTCTTGTCCAATGTCCATGGAGCCCAGGATGATGCAATCAAGCATGTTGAGCACCCACACAAAACAAGGATGCAGATCCTCAGTCCAGGCGCTAACAACTCCACATCCAGAGACAAGTTCAGCGCCCAAGCCATTTTCAGCTACCATGCAACATGATGGCTCTGGCAGCACATATGCCTGAAAGTGTATGTGATCCCTGGGGAACTGAGTGTGTGGGTGAATGGCAATATTCGAATTGGCCAGCAGGGGTCTTCCAGTGCCAAAACGACTCCACTTGGCTCATTCACTTCACATACCATCAGCTTGTCGAGCAGATCTAGAGGGAAACCCTGTTTGGTCACTTCTTGTCCAATGTCCATGGAGCCCAGGATGATGCAATCAAGCATGTTGAGCACCCACACAAAACAAGGATGCAGATCCTCAGTCCAGGCGCTAACAACTCCACATCCAGAGACAAGTTCAGCGCCCAAGCCATTTTCAGCTACCATGCAACATGATGGCTCTGGCAGCACATATGCCTGAAAGTGTATGTGATCCCTGGGGAACTGAGTGTGTGGTGTGAATGGCAATATTCGAATTGGCCAGCAGGGGTCTTCCAGTGCCAAAACGACTCCACTTGGCTCATTCACTTCACATACCATCAGCTTGTCGAGCAGATCTAGAGGGAAACCCTGTTTGGTCACTTCTTGTCCAATGTCCATGGAGCCCAGGATGATGCAATCAAGCATGTTGAGCACCCACACAAAACAAGGATGCAGATCCTCAGTCCAGGCGCTAACAACTCCACATCCAGAGACAAGTTCAGCGCCCAAGCCATTTTCAGCTACCATGCAACATGATGGCTCTGGCAGCACATATGCCTGAAAGTGTATGTGATCCCTGGGGAACTGAGTGTGTGGGTGAATGGCAATATCGAATTGGCCAGCAGGGGTCTTCCAGTGCCAAAACGACTCCACTTGCTCATTCACTTCACATACCATCAGCTTGTGGAGCAGATCTAGAGGGAAACCCTGTTTGGTCACTTCTTGTCCAATGTCCATGGAGCCCAGGATGATGCAATCAAGCATGTTGAGCACCCACACAAAACAAGGATGCAGATCCTCAGTCCAGGCGCTAACAACTCCACATCCAGAGACAAGTTCAGCGCCCAAGCCATTTTCAGCTACCATGCAACATGATGGCTCTGGCAGCACATATGCCTGAAAGTGTATGTGATCCCTGGGGAACTGAGTGTGTGGGTGAATGGCAATATTCGAATTGGCCAGCAGGGGTCTTCCAGTGCCAAAACGACTCCACTTGGCTCATTCACTTCACATACCATCAGCTTGTCGAGCAGATCTAGAGGGAAACCCTGTTTGGTCACTTCTTGTCCAATGTCCATGGAGCCCAGGATGATGCAATCAAGCATGTTGAGCACCCACACAAAACAAGGATGCAGATCCTCAGTCCAGGCGCTAACAACTCCACATCCAGAGACAAGTTCAGCGCCCAAGCCATTTTCAGCTACCATGCAACATGATGGCTCTGGCAGCACATATGCCTGAAAGTGTATGTGATGCCTGGGGAACTGAGTGTGTGGGTGAATGGCAATATTCGAATTGGAGAGCAGGGGTCTTCCAGTGCCAAAACGACTCCACTTGGCTCATTCACTTCACATACCATCAGCTTGTGGAGCAGATCTAGAGGGAAACCCTGTTTGGTCACTTCTTGTCCAATGTCCATGGAGCCCAGGATGATGCAATCAAGCATGTTGAGCACCCACACAAAACAAGGATGCAGATCCTCAGTCCAGGCGCTAACAACTCCACATCCAGAGACAAGTTCAGCGCCCAAGCCATTTTCAGCTACCATGCAACATGATGGCTCTGGCAGCACATATGCCTGAAAGTGTATGTGATGCCTGGGGAACTGAGTGTGTGGGTGAATGGCAATATTCGAATTGGCCAGCAGGGGTCTTCCAGTGCCAAAACGACTCCACTTGGCTCATTCACTTCACATACCATCAGCTTGTCGAGCAGATCTAGAGGGAAACCCTGTTTGGTCACTTCTTGTCCAATGTCCATGGAGCCCAGGATGATGCAATCAAGCATGTTGAGCACCCACACAAAACAAGGATGCAGATCCTCAGTCCAGGCGCTAACAACTCCACATCCAGAGACAAGTTCAGCGCCCAAGCCATTTTCAGCTACCATGCAACATGATGGCTCTGGCAGCACATATGCCTGAAAGTGTATGTGATCCTGGGGAACTGAGTGTGTGGGTGAATGGCAATATTCGAATTGGCCAGCAGGGGTCTTCCAGTGCCAAAACGACTCCACTTGGCTCATTCACTTCACATACCATCAGCTTGTCGAGCAGATCTAGAGGGAAACCCTGTTTGGTCACTTCTTGTCCAATGTCCATGGAGCCCAGGATGATGCAATCAAGCATGTTGAGCACCCACACAAAACAAGGATGCAGATCCTCAGTCCAGGCGCTAACAACTCCACATCCAGAGACAAGTTCAGCGCCCAAGCCATTTTCAGCTACCATGCAACATGATGGCTCTGGCAGCACATATGCATGAAAGTGTATGTGATCCCTGGAGAACTGAGTGTGTGGGTGAATGGCAATATTCGAACTGGCCAGCAGGGGTCTTCCAGTGCCAAAACGACTCCACTTGGCTCATTCACTTCACATACCATCAGCTTGTCGAGCAGATCTAGAGGGAAACCCTGTTTGGTCACTTCTTGTCCAATGTCCATGGAGCCCAGGATGATGCAATCAAGCATGTTGAGCACCCACACAAAACAAGGATGCAGATCCTCAGTCCAGGCGCTAACAACTCCACATCCAGAGACAAGTTCAGCGCCCAAGCCATTTTCAGCTACCATGCAACATGATGGCTCTGGCAGCACATATGCCTGAAAGTGTATGTGATCCCTGGGGAACTGAGTGTGTGGGTGAATGGCAATATTCGAATTGGCCAGCAGGGGTCTTCCAGTGCCAAAACGACTCCACTTGGCTCATTCACTTCACATACCATCAGCTTGTCGAGCAGATCTAGAGGGAAACCCTGTTTGGTCACTTCTTGTCCAATGTCCATGGAGCCCAGGATGATGCAATCAAGCATGTTGAGCACCCACACAAAACAAGGATGCAGATCCTCAGTCCAGGCGCTAACAACTCCACATCCAGAGACAAGTTCAGCGCCCAAGCCATTTTCAGCTACCATGCAACATGATGGCTCTGGCAGCACATATGCCTGAAAGTGTATGTGATCCCTGGGGAACTGAGTGTGTTTGGGTGAATGGCAATATTCGAATTGGCCAGCAGGGGTCTTCCAGTGCCAAAACGACTCCACTTGGCTCATTCACTTCACATACCATCAGCTTGTCGAGCAGATCTAGAGGGAAACCCTGTTTGGTCACTTCTTGTCCAATGTCCATGGAGCCCAGGATGATGCAATCAAGCATGTTGAGCACCCACACAAAACAAGGATGCAGATCCTCAGTCCAGGCGCTAACAACTCCACATCCAGAGACAAGTTCAGCGCCCAAGCCATTTTCAGCTACCATGCAACACGATGGCTCTGGCAGCACATATGCCTGAAAGTGTATGTGATCCCTGGGGAACTGAGTGTGTGGGTGAATGGCAATATTCGAATTGGCCAGCAGGGGTATTCCAGTGCCAAAACGACTCCACTTGGCTCATTCACTTCACATACCATCAGCTTGTCGAGCAGATCTAGAGGGAAACCCTGTTTGGTCACTTCTTGTCCAATGTCCATGGAGCCCAGGATGATGCAATCAAGCATGTTGAGCACCCACACAAAACAAGGATGCAGATCCTCAGTCCAGGCGCTAACAACTCCACATCCAGAGACAAGTTCAGCGCCCAAGCCATTTTCAGCTACCATGCAACATGATGGCTCTGGCAGCACATATGCCTGAAAGTGTATGTGATGCCTGGGGAACTGAGTGTGTGGGTGAATGGCAATATTCGAATTGGCCAGCAGGGGTCTTCCAGTGCCAAAACGACTCCACTTGGCTCATTCACTTCACATACCATCAGCTTGTCGAGCAGATCTAGAGGGAAACCCTGTTTGGTCACTTCTTGTCCAATGTCCATGGAGCCCAGGATGATGCAATCAAGCATGTTGAGCACCCACACAAAACAAGGATGCAGATCCTCAGTCCAGGCGCTAACAACTCCACATCCAGAGACAAGTTCAGCGCCCAAGCCATTTTCAGCTACCATGCAACATGATGGCTCTGGCAGCACATATGCCTGAAAGTGTATGTGATCCCTGGGGAACTGAGTGTGTGGGTGAATGGCAATATTCGAATTGGCCAGCAGGGGTCTTCCAGTGCCAAAACGACTCCACTTGGCTCATTCACTTCACATACCATCAGCTTGTCGAGCAGATCTAGAGGGAAACCCTGTTTGGTCACTTCTTGTCCAATGTCCATGGAGCCCAGGATGATGCAATCAAGCATGTTGAGCACCCACACAAAACAAGGATGCAGATCCTCAGTCCAGGCGCTAACAACTCCACATCCAGAGACAAGTTCAGCGCCCAAGCCATTTTCAGCTACCATGCAACATGATGGCTCTGGCAGCACATATGCCTGAAAGTGTATGTGATGCCTGGGGAACTGAGTGTGTGGGTGAATGGCAATATTCGAATTGGCCAGCAGGGGTCTTCCAGTGCCAAAACGACTCCACTTGGCTCATTCACTTCACATACCATCAGCTTGTCGAGCAGCTCTAGAGGGAAACCCTGTTTGGTCACTTCTTGTCCAATGTCCATGGAGCCCAGGATGATGCAATCAAGCATGTTGAGCACCCACACAAAACAAGGATGCAGATCCTCAGTCCAGGCGCTAACAACTCCACATCCAGAGACAAGTTCAGCGCCCAAGCCATTTTCAGCTACCAAGCAAACGACGGCTCTGGCAGCACATATGCCTGAAAGTGTATGTGTCCCTGGGGAACTGAGTGTAGGGGTGAATGGCAATATTCGAATTGGCCAGCAGGGGTCTTCCAGTGCCAAAACGACTCCACTTGGCTCATTCACTTCACATACCATCAGCTTGTCGAGCAGATCTAGAGGGAAACCCTGTTTGGTCACTTCTTGTCCAATGTCCATGGAGCCCAGGATGATGCAATCAAGCATGTTGAGCACCCACACAAAACAAGGATGCAGATCCTCAGTCCAGGCGCTAACAACTCCACATCCAGAGACAAGTTCAGCGCCCAAGCCATTTTCAGCTACCATGCAACATGATGGCTCTGGCAGCACATATGCCTGAAAGTGTATGTGATCCTGGGGAACTGAGTGTGTGGGTGAATGGCAATATTCGAATTGGCCAGCAGGGTCTTCCAGTGCCAAAACGACTCCACTTGGCTCATTCACTTCACATACCATCAGCTTGTCGAGCAGATCTAGAGGGAAACCCTGTTTGGTCACTTCTTGTCCAATGTCCATGGAGCCCAGGATGATGCAATCAAGCATGTTGAGCACCCACACAAAACAAGGATGCAGATCCTCAGTCCAGGCGCTAACAACTCCACATCCAGAGACAAGTTCAGCGCCCAAGCCATTTTCAGCTACCATGCAACATGATGGCTCTGGCAGCACATATGCCTGAAAGTGTATGTGATGCCTGGGGAACTGAGTGTGTGGGTGAATGGCAATATTCGAATTGGCCAGCAGGGGTCTTCCAGTGCCAAAACGACTCCACTTGGCTCATTCACTTCACATACCATCAGCTTGTGGAGCAGATCTAGAGGGAAACCCTGTTTGGTCACTTCTTGTCCAATGTCCATGGAGCCCAGGATGATGCAATCAAGCATGTTGAGCACCCACACAAAACAAGGATGCAGATCCTCAGTCCAGGCGCTAACAACTCCACATCCAGAGACAAGTTCAGCGCCCAAGCCATTTTCAGCTACCATGCAACATGATGGCTCTGGCAGCACATATGCCTGAAAGTGTATGTGATGCCTGGGGAACTGAGTGTGTGGGTGAATGGCAATGTTCGAATTGGCCAGCAGGGTTATCCAGGGCCAAAACGACTCCACTTGGCTCATTCACTTCACATACCATCAGCTTGTCGAGCAGATCTAGAGGGAAACCCTGTTTGGTCACTTCTTGTCCAATGTCCATGGAGCCCAGGATGATGCAATCAAGCATGTTGAGCACCCACACAAAACAAGGATGCAGATCCTCAGTCCAGGCGCTAACAACTCCACATCCAGAGACAAGTTCAGCGCCCAAGCCATTTTCAGCTACCATGCAAAACTATGTCTCTGGCAGCACATATGCCTGAAAGTGTATGTGATGCCTGGGGAACTGAGTGTGTGGGTGAATGGCAATATTCGAATTGGCCAGCAGGGGTCTTCCAGTGCCAAAACGACTCCACTTGGCTCATTCACTTCACATACCATCAGCTTGTCGAGCAGATCTAGAGGGAAACCCTGTTTGGTCACTTCTTGTCCAATGTCCATGGAGCCCAGGATGATGCAATCAAGCATGTTGAGCACCCACACAAAACAAGGATGCAGATCCTCAGTCCAGGCGCTAACAACTCCACATCCAGAGACAAGTTCAGCGCCTAACCCATTTTCAGCTACCATGCAACATGATGGCTCTGGCAGCACATATGCCTGAAAGTGTATGTGATCCCTGGGGAACTGAGTGTGTGGGTGAATGGCAATATTCGAATTGGCCAGCAGGGGTCTTCCAGTGCCAAAACGACTCCACTTGGCTCATTCACTTCACATACCATCAGCTTGTCGAGCAGATCTAGAGGGAAACCCTGTTTGGTCACTTCTTGTCCAATGTCCATGGAGCCCAGGATGATGCAATCAAGCATGTTGAGCACCCACACAAAACAAGGATGCAGATCCTCAGTCCAGGCGCTAACAACTCCACATCCAGAGACAAGTTCAGCGCCCAAGCCATTTTCAGCTACCATGCAACATGATGGCTCTGGCAGCACATATGCCTGAAAGTGTATGTGATCCCTGGGAACTGAGTGTGTGGGTGAATGGCAATATTCGAATTGGCCAGCAGAGGTCTTCCAGTGCCAAAACGACTCCACTTGGCTCATTCACTTCACATACCATCAGCTTGTGGAGCAGATCTAGAGGGAAACCCTGTTTGGTCACTTCTTGTCCAATGTCCATGGAGCCCAGGATGATGCAATCAAGCATGTTGAGCACCCACACAAAACAAGGATGCAGATCCTCAGTCCAGGCGCTAACAACTCCACATCCAGAGACAAGTTCAGCGCCCAAGCCATTTTCAGCTACCATGCAACATGATGGCTCTGGCAGCACATATGCCTGAAAGTGTATGTGATCCCTGGGGAACTGAGTGTGTGGGTGAATGGCAATATTCGAATTGGCCAGCAGGGGTCTTCCAGTGCCAAAAACACTCCACTTGGCTCATTCACTTCACATACCATCAGCTTGTCGAGCAGATCTAGAGGGAAACCCTGTTTGGTCACTTCTTGTCCAATGTCCATGGAGCCAGGATGATGCAATCAAGCATGTTGAGCACCCACACAAAACAAGGATGCAGATCCTCAGTCCAGGCGCTAACAACTCCACATCCAGAGACAAGTTCAGCGCCCAAGCCATTTTCAGCTACCATGCAACATGATGGCTCTGGCAGCACATATGCCTGAAAGTGTATGTGATGCCTGGGGAACTGAGTGTGTGTGTGAATGGCAATATTCGAATTGGCCAGCAGGGGTCTTCCAGTGCCAAAACGACTCCACTTGGCTCATTCACTTCACATACCATCAGCTTGTCGAGCAGATCTAGAGGGAAACCCTGTTTGGTCACTTCTTGTCCAATGTCCATGGAGCCCAGGATGATGCAATCAAGCATGTTGAGCACCCACACAAAACAAGGATGCAGATCCTCAGTCCAGGCGCTAACAACTCCACATCCAGAGACAAGTTCAGCGCCCAAGCCATTTTCAGCTACCATGCAAACTGATGACTCTGGAAGCACATATGCCTGTAAGTGTAAGTAATCCTGGGGAACTGAGTGTGTGGGTGAATGGCAATATTCGAATTGGCCAGCAGGGGTCTTCCAGTGCCAAAACGACTCCACTTGGCTCATTCACTTCACATACCATCAGCTTGTCGAGCAGATCTAGAGGGAAACCCTGTTTGGTCACTTCTTGTCCAATGTCCATGGAGCCCAGGATGATGCAATCAAGCATGTTGAGCACCCACACAAAACAAGGATGCAGATCCTCAGTCCAGGCGCTAACAACTCCACATCCAGAGACAAGTTCAGCGCCCAAGCCATTTTCAGCTACCATGAAACATGATGGCTCTGGCAGCACATATGCCTGAAAGTGTATGTGATGCCTGGGGAACTGAGTGTGTGGGTGAATGGCAATATTCGAATTGGCCAGCAGGGGTCTTCCAGTGCCAAAACGACTCCACTTGGCTCATTCACTTCACATACCATCTGCTTGTGGAGCAGATCTAGAGGGAAACCCTGTTTGGTCACTTCTTGTCCAATGTCCATGGAGCCCAGGATGATGCAATCAAGCATGTTGAGCACCCACACAAAACAAGGATGCAGATCCTCAGTCCAGGCGCTAACAACTCCACATCCAGAGACAAGTTCAGCGCCCAAGCCATTTTCAGCTACCATGGCAAACATGATGGCTCTGGCAGCACATATGCCTGAAAGTGTATGTGATCCCTGGGGAACTGAGTGTGTGGGTGAATGGCAATATTCGAATTGGCCAGCAGGGGTCTTCCAGTGCCAAAACGACTCCACTTGGCTCATTCACTTCACATACCATCAGCTTGTGGAGCAGATCTAGAGGGAAACCCTGTTTGGTCACTTCTTGTCCAATGTCCATGGAGCCAGGATGATGCAATCAAGCATGTTGAGCACCCACACAAAACAAGGATGCAGATCCTCAGTCCAGGCGCTAACAACTCCACATCCAGAGACAAGTTCAGCGCCCAAGCCATTTTCAGCTACCATGCAACATGATGGCTCTGGCAGCACATATGCCTGAAAGTGTATGTGATGCCTGGGGAACTGAGTGTGTTGGGTGAATGGCAATATTCGAATTGGCCAGCAGGGGTCTTCCAGTGCCAAAACGACTCCACTTGGCTCATTCACTTCACATACCATCAGCTTGTGGAGCAGATCTAGAGGGAAACCCTGTTTGGTCACTTCTTGTCCAATGTCCATGGAGCCCAGGATGATGCAATCAAGCATGTTGAGCACCCACACAAAACAAGGATGCAGATCCTCAGTCCAGGCGCTAACAACTCCACATCAGAGACAAGTTCAGCGCCCAAGCCATTTTCAGCTACCATGAAACACGATGGCTCTGGCAGCACATATGCCTGAAAGTGTATGTGATCCCTGGGGAACTGAGTGTGTGGGTGAATGGCAATATTCGAATTGGCCAGCAGGGGTCTTCCAGTGCCAAAACGACTCCACTTGGCTCATTCACTTCACATACCATCAGCTTGTCCAGCTATCTAGAGGGAAACCCTGTTTGGTCACTTCTTGTCCAATGTCCATGGAGCCCAGGATGATGCAATCAAGCATGTTGAGCACCCACACAAAACAAGGATGCAGATCCTCAGTCCAGGCGCTAACAACTCCACATCCAGAGACAAGTTCAGCGCCCAAGCCATTTTCAGCTACCAAGGTAAATGAGGGCTCTGGCAGCACATATGCCTGAAAGTGTATGTGATCCCTGGGGAACTGAGTGTGTGGGTGAATGGCAATATTCGAATTGGCCAGCAGGGGTCTTCCAGTGCCAAAACGACTCCACTTGGCTCATTCACTTCACATACCATCAGCTTGTCGAGCAGATCTAGAGGGAAACCTGTTTGGTCACTTCTTGTCCAATGTCCATGGAGCCCAGGATGATGCAATCAAGCATGTTGAGCACCCACACAAAACAAGGATGCAGATCCTCAGTCCAGGCGCTAACAACTCCACATCCAGAGACAAGTTCAGCGCCCAAGCCATTTTCAGCTACCATGGCAACTGATGGCTCTGGCAGCACATATGCCTGAAAGTGTATGTGATCCTGGGGAACTGAGTGTGTGGGTGAATGGCAATATTCGAATTGGCCAGCAGGGGTCTTCCAGTGCCAAAACGACTCCACTTGGCTCATTCACTTCACATACCATCAGCTTGTCGAGCAGATCTAGAGGGAAACCTTTTTGGTCACTTCTTGTCCAATGTCCATGGAGCCCAGGATGATGCAATCAAGCATGTTGAGCACCACACAAAACAAGGATGCAGATCCTCAGTCCAGGCGCTAACAACTCCACATCCAGAGACAAGTTCAGCGCCCAAGCCATTTTCAGCTACCATGCAACATGATGGCTCTGGCAGCACATATGCCTGAAAGTGTATGTGATCCCTGGGGAACTGAGTGTGTTGGTGAATGGCAATATTCGAATTGGCCAGCAGGGGTCTTCCAGTGCCAAAACGACTCCACTTGGCTCATTCACTTCACATACCATCAGCTTGTCGAGCAGATCTAGAGGGAAACCCTGTTTGGTCACTTCTTGTCCAATGTCCATGGAGCCCAGGATGATGCAATCAAGCATGTTGAGCACCCACACAAAACAAGGATGCAGATCCTCAGTCCAGGCGCTAACAACTCCACATCCAGAGACAGTTCAGCGCCCAAGCCATTTCAGCTACCATGCAACATGATGGCTCTGGCAGCACATATGCCTGAAAGTGTATGTGATCCCTGGGGAACTGAGTGTGTGGGTGAATGGCAATATTCGAATTGGCCAGCAGGGGTCTTCCAGTGCCAAAACGACTCCACTTGGCTCATTCACTTCACATACCATCAGCTTGTCGAGCAAATCTAGAGGGAAACCCTGTTTGGTCACTTCTTGTCCAATGTCCATGGAGCCAGGATGATGCAATCAAGCATGTTGAGCACCCACACAAACAAGGATGCAGATCCTCAGTCCAGGCGCTAACAACTCCACATCCAGAGACAAGTTCAGCGCCCCAAGCCATTTTCAGCTACCATGCAACATGATGGCTCTGGCAGCACATATGCCTGAAAGTGTATGTGATCCCTGGGGAACTGAGTGTGTGGGTGAATGGCAATATTCGAATTGGCCAGCAGGGGTCTTCCAGTGCCAAAACGACTCCACTTGGCTCATTCACTTCACATACCATCAGCTTGTCGAGCAGATCTAGAGGGAAACCCTGTTTGGTCACTTCTTGTCCAATGTCCATGGAGCCCAGGATGATGCAATCAAGCATGTTGAGCACCCACACAAAACAAGGATGCAGATCCTCAGTCCAGGCGCTAACAACTCCACATCCAGAGACAAGTTCAGCGCCCAAGCCATTTTCAGCTACCATGCAACATGATGGCTCTGGCAGCACATATGCCTGAAAGTGTATGTGATGCCTGGGGAACTGAGTGTGTGGGTGAATGGCAATATTCGAATTGGCCAGAAGGGGTCTTCCAGTGCCAAAACCTCCACTTGGCTCATTCACTTCACATACCATCAGCTTGTGGAGCAGATCTAGAGGGAAACCCTGTTTGGTCACTTCTTGTCCAATGTCCATGGAGCCCAGGATGATGCAATCAAGCATGTTGAGCACCCACACAAAACAAGGATGCAGATCTCAGTCCAGGCGCTAACATCTCCACATCCAGAGACAAGTTCAGCGCCCAAGCATTTTCAGCTACCATGCAAAATAATGGCTCTGGCAGCACATATGCCTGAAAGTGTATGTGATGCCTGGGGAACTGAGTGTGTGGGTGAATGGCAATATTCGAATTGGCCAGCAGGGGTCTTCCAGTGCCAAAACGACTCCACTTGGCTCATTCACTTCACATACCATCAGCTTGTCGAGCAGATCTAGAGGGAAACCCTGTTTGGTCACTTCTTGTCCAATGTCCATGGAGCCCAGGATGATGCAATCAAGCATGTTGAGCACCCACACAAAACAAGGATGCAGATCCTCAGTCCAGGCGCTAACAACTCCACATCCAGAGACAAGTTCAGCGCCCAAGCCATTTTCAGCTACCATGCAACATGATGGCTCTGGCAGCACATATGCCTGAAAGTGTATGTGATGCCTGGGGAACTGAGTGTGTGGGTGAATGGCAATATTCGAATTGGCCAGCAGGGGTCTTCCAGTGCCAAAACGACTCCACTTGGCTCATTCACTTCACATACCATCAGCTTGTGGAGCAGATCTAGAGGGAAACCCTGTTTGGTCACTTCTTGTCCAATGTCCATGGAGCCAGGATGATGCAATCAAGCATGTTGAGCACCCACACAAAACAAGGATGCAGATCCTCAGTCCAGGCGCTAACAACTCCACATCCAGAGACAAGTTCAGCGCCCAAGCCATTTTCAGCTACCATGCAACATGATGGCTCTGGCAGCACATATGCCTGAAAGTGTATGTGATGCCTGGGGAACTGAGTGTATGGTGAATGAATGGCAATATTCGAATTGGCCAGCAGGGGTCTTCCAGTGCCAAAACGACTCCACTTGGCTCATTCACTTCACATACCATCAGCTTGTGGAGCAGATCTAGAGGGAAACCTGTTTGGTCACTTCTTGTCCAATGTCCATGGAGCCCAGGATGATGCAATCAAGCATGTTGAGCACCCACACAAAACAAGGATGCAGATCCTCAGTCCAGGCGCTAACAACTCCACATCCAGAGACAAGTTCAGCGCCCAAGCCATTTTCAGCTACCATGCAACATGATGGCTCTGGCAGCACATATGCCTGAAAGTGTATGTGATGCCTGGGGAACTGAGTGTGTGGGTGAATGGCAATATTCGAATTGGCCAGCAGGGGTCTTCCAGTGAAAAAAACGACTCCACTTGGCTCATTCACTTCACATACCATCAGCTTGTGGAGCAGATCTAGAGGGAAACCCTGTTTGGTCACTTCTTGTCCAATGTCCATGGAGCCCAGGATGATGCAATCAAGCATGTTGAGCACCCACACAAAACAAGGATGCAGATCCTCAGTCCAGGCGCTAACAACTCCACATCCAGAGACAAGTTCAGCGCCCAAGCCATTTTCAGCTACCATGGAAACTGATGGCTCTGGCAGCACATATGCCTGAAAGTGTATGTGATGCCTGGGGAACTGAGTGTGTGGGTGAATGGCAATATTCGAATTGGCCAGCAGGGGTCTTCCAGTGCCAAAACGACTCCACTTGGCTCATTCACTTCACATACCATCAGCTTGTGGAGCAGATCTAGAGGGAACCCTGTTTGGTCACTTCTTGTCCAATGTCCATGGAGCCCAGGATGATGCAATCAAGCATGTTGAGCACCCACACAAAACAAGGATGCAGATCCTCAGTCCAGGCGCTAACAACTCCACATCCAGAGACAAGTTCAGCGCCCAAGCCATTTTCAGCTACCATGCAACATGATGGCTCTGGCAGCACATATGCCTGAAAGTGTATGTGATCCTGGGGAACTGAGTGTGTTGGTGAATGGCAATATTCGAATTGGCCAGCAGGGGTCTTCCAGTGCCAAAACGACTCCACTTGGCTCATTCACTTCACATACCATCAGCTTGTCGAGCAGATCTAGAGGGAAACCCTGTTTGGTCACTTCTTGTCCAATGTCCATGGAGCCCAGGATGATGCAATCAAGCATGTTGAGCACCCACACAAAACAAGGATGCAGATCCTCAGTCCAGGCGCTAACAACTCCACATCCAGAGACAAGTTCAGCGCCCAAGCCATTTTCAGCTACCATGCAACATGATGGCTCTGGCAGCACATATGCCTGAAAGTGTATGTGATCCTGGGGAACTGAGTGTGTTGGTGAATGGCAATATTCGAATTGGCCAGCAGGGGTCTTCCAGTGCCAAAACACTCCACTTGGCTCATTCACTTCACATACCATCAGCTTGTGGAGCAGATCTAGAGGGAAACCCTGTTTGGTCACTTCTTGTCCAATGTCCATGGAGCCCAGGATGATGCAATCAAGCATGTTGAGCACCCACACAAAACAAGGATGCAGATCCTCAGTCCAGGCGCTAACAACTCCACATCCAGAGACAAGTTCAGCGCCCAAGCCATTTTCAGCTACCATGCAACATGATGGCTCTGGCAGCACATATGCCTGAAAGTGTATGTGATCCCTGGGGAACTGAGTGTGTGGGTGAATGGCAATATTCGAATTGGCCAGCAGGGGTCTTCCAGTGCCAAAACGACTCCACTTGGCTCATTCACTTCACATACCATCAGCTTGTCGAGCAGATCTAGAGGGAAACCCTGTTTGGTCACTTCTTGTCCAATGTCCATGGAGCCCAGGATGATGCAATCAAGCATGTGAGCACCCACACAAACAAGGATGCAGATCCTCAGTCCAGGCGCTAACAACTCCACATCCAGAGACAAGTTCAGCGCCCAAGCCATTTTCAGCTACCATGCAACATGATGGCTCTGGCAGCACATATGCCTGAAAGTGTATGTGATCCTGGGGAACTGAGTGTGTGGGTGAATGGCAATATTCGAATTGGCCAGCAGGGTCTTCCAGTGCCAAAACGACTCCACTTGGCTCATTCACTTCACATACCATCAGCTTGTCGAGCAGATCTAGAGGGAAACCCTGTTTGGTCACTTCTTGTCCAATGTCCATGGAGCCCAGGATGATGCAATCAAGCATGTTGAGCACCCACACAAAACAAGGATGCAGATCCTCAGTCCAGGCGCTAACAACTCCACATCCAGAGACAAGTTCAGCGCCCAAGCCATTTTCAGCTACCATGCAACATGATGGCTCTGGCAGCACATATGCCTGAAAGTGTATGTGATCCCTGGGGAACTGAGTGTGTGGGTGAATGGCAATATTCGAATTGGCCAGCAGGGGTCTTCCAGTGCCAAAACGACTCCACTTGGCTCATTCACTTCACATACCATCAGCTTGTCGAGCAGATCTAGAGGGAAACCCTGTTTGGTCACTTCTTGTCCAATGTCCATGGAGCCCAGGATGATGCAATCAAGCATGTTGAGCACCCACACAAAACAAGGATGCAGATCCTCAGTCCAGGCGCTAACAACTCCACATCCAGAGACAAGTTCAGCGCCCAAGCCATTTTCAGCTACCATGCAACATGATGGCTCTGGCAGCACATATGCCTGAAAGTGTATGTGATGCCTGGGGAACTGAGTGTGTGGGTGAATGGCAATATTCGAATTGGCCAGCAGGGGTCTTCCAGTGCCAAAACGACTCCACTTGGCTCATTCACTTCACATACCATCAGCTTGTCGAGCAGATCTAGAGGGAAACCCTGTTTGGTCACTTCTTGTCCAATGTCCATGGAGCCCAGGATGATGCAATCAAGCATGTTGAGCACCCACACAAAACAAGGATGCAGATCCTCAGTCCAGGCGCTAACAACTCCACATCCAGAGACAAGTTCAGCGCCCAAGCCATTTTCAGCTACCATGCAAACATGATGGCTCTGGCAGCACATATGCCTGAAAGTGTATGTGATCCCTGGGGAACTGAGTGTGTGGGTGAATGGCAATATTCGAATTGGCCAGCAGGGGTCTTCCAGTGCCAAAACGACTCCACTTGGCTCATTCACTTCACATACCATCAGCTTGTGGAGCAGATCTAGAGGGAAACCCTGTTTGGTCACTTCTTGTCCAATGTCCATGGAGCCCAGGATGATGCAATCAAGCATGTTGAGCACCCACACAAAACAAGGATGCAGATCCTCAGTCCAGGCGCTAACAACTCCACATCCAGAGACAAGTTCAGCGCCCAAGCCATTTTCAGCTACCATGCAACATGATGGCTCTGGCAGCACATATGCCTGAAAGTGTATGTGATGCCTGGGGAACTGAGTGTGTGGGTGAATGGCAATATTCGAATTGGCCAGCAGGGGTCTTCCAGTGCCAAAACCACTCCACTTGGCTCATTCACTTCACATACCATCAGCTTGTCGAGCAGATCTAGAGGGAAACCCTGTTTGGTCACTTCTTGTCCAATGTCCATGGAGCCCAGGATGATGCAATCAAGCATGTTGAGCACCCACACAAAACAAGGATGCAGATCCTCAGTCCAGGCGCTAACAACTCCACATCCAGAGACAAGTTCAGCGCCCAAGCCATTTTCAGCTACCATGCAACATGATGGCTCTGGCAGCACATATGCCTGAAAGTGTATGTGATCCCTGGGGAACTGAGTGTGTGGGTGAATGGCAATATTCGAATTGGCCAGCAGGGGTCTTCCAGTGCCAAAACCACTCCACTTGGCTCATTCACTTCACATACCATCAGCTTGTCGAGCAGATCTAGAGGGAAACCCTGTTTGGTCACTTCTTGTCCAATGTCCATGGAGCCCAGGATGATGCAATCAAGCATGTTGAGCACCCACACAAAACAAGGATGCAGATCCTCAGTCCAGGCGCTAACAACTCCACATCCAGAGACAAGTTCAGCGCCCAAGCCATTTTCAGCTACCATGCAACATGATGGCTCTGGCAGCACATATGCCTGAAAGTGTATGTGATCCCTGGGAACTGAGTGTGTGGGTGAATGGCAATATTCGAATTGGCCAGCAGGGGTCTTCCAGTGCCAAAACCACTCCACTTGGCTCATTCACTTCACATACCATCAGCTTGTCGAGCAGATCTAGAGGGAAACCCTGTTTGGTCACTTCTTGTCCAATGTCCATGGAGCCCAGGATGATGCAATCAAGCATGTTGAGCACCCACACAAAACAAGGATGCAGATCCTCAGTCCAGGCGCTAACAACTCCACATCCAGAGACAAGTTCAGCGCCCAAGCCATTTTCAGCTACCATGCAACATGATGGCTCTGGCAGCACATATGCCTGAAAGTGTATGTGATAATGGGGAACTGAGTGTGTGGGTGAATGGCAATATTCGAATTGGCCAGCAGGGTTCTTCCAGTGCCAAAACCACTCCACTTGGCTCATTCACTTCACATACCATCAGCTTGTCGAGCAGATCTAGAGGAAACCCTGTTTGGTCACTTCTTGTCCAATGTCCATGGAGCCCAGGATGATGCAATCAAGCATGTTGAGCACCCACACAAAACAAGGATGCAGATCCTCAGTCCAGGCGCTAACAACTCCACATCCAGAGACAAGTTCAGCGCCCAAGCCATTTTCAGCTACCATGCAACATGATGGCTCTGGCAGCACATATGCCTGAAAGTGTATGTGATGCCTGGGGAACTGAGTGTGTTGGTGAATGGCAATATTCGAATTGGCCAGCAGGGGTCTTCCAGTGCCAAAACCACTCCACTTGGCTCATTCACTTCACATACCATCAGCTTGTCGAGCAGATCTAGAGGGAAACCCTGTTTGGTCACTTCTTGTCCAATGTCCATGGAGCCCAGGATGATGCAATCAAGCATGTTGAGCACCCACACAAAACAAGGATGCAGATCCTCAGTCCAGGCGCTAACAACTCCACATCCAGAGACAAGTTCAGCGCCCAAGCCATTTTCAGCTACCATGCAACATGATGGCTCTGGCAGCACATATGCCTGAAAGTGTATGTGATCCCTGGGAACTGAGTGTGTGGGTGAATGGCAATATTCGAATTGGCCAGCAGGGGTCTTCCAGTGCCAAAACCACTCCACTTGGCTCATTCACTTCACATACCATCAGCTTGTCGAGCAGATCTAGAGGGAAACCCTGTTTGGTCACTTCTTGTCCAATGTCCATGGAGCCCAGGATGATGCAATCAAGCATGTTGAGCACCCACACAAAACAAGGATGCAGATCCTCAGTCCAGGCGCTAACAACTCCACATCCAGAGACAAGTTCAGCGCCCAAGCCATTTTCAGCTACCATGCAACATGATGGCTCTGGCAGCACATATGCCTGAAAGTGTATGTGATGCCTGGGGAACTGAGTGTGTGGGTGAATGGCAATATTCGAATTGGCCAGCAGGGGTCTTCCAGTGCCAAAACCACTCCACTTGGCTCATTCACTTCACATACCATCAGCTTGTGGAGCAGATCTAGAGGGAAACCCTGTTTGGTCACTTCTTGTCCAATGTCCATGGAGCCCAGGATGATGCAATCAAGCATGTTGAGCACCCACACAAAACAAGGATGCAGATCCTCAGTCCAGGCGCTAACAACTCCACATCCAGAGACAAGTTCAGCGCCCAAGCCATTTTCAGCTACCATGCAACATGATGGCTCTGGCAGCACATATGCCTGAAAGTGTATGTGATGCCTGGGGAACTGAGTGTGTGGGTGAATGGCAATATTCGAATTGGCCAGCAGGGGTCTTCCAGTGCCAAAACCACTCCACTTGGCTCATTCACTTCACATACCATCAGCTTGTGGAGCAGATCTAGAGGGAAACCCTGTTTGGTCACTTCTTGTCCAATGTCCATGGAGCCCAGGATGATGCAATCAAGCATGTTGAGCACCCACACAAAACAAGGATGCAGATCCTCAGTCCAGGCGCTAACAACTCCACATCCAGAGACAAGTTCAGCGCCCAAGCCATTTTCAGCTACCATGCAACATGATGGCTCTGGCAGCACATATGCCTGAAAGTGTATGTGATGCCTGGGGAACTGAGTGTGTGGGTGAATGGCAATATTCGAATTGGCCAGCAGGGGTCTTCCAGTGCCAAAACCACTCCACTTGGCTCATTCACTTCACATACCATCAGCTTGTGGAGCAGATCTAGAGGGAAACCCTGTTTGGTCACTTCTTGTCCAATGTCCATGGAGCCCAGGATGATGCAATCAAGCATGTTGAGCACCCACACAAAACAAGGATGCAGATCCTCAGTCCAGGCGCTAACAACTCCACATCCAGAGACAAGTTCAGCGCCCAAGCCATTTTCAGCTACCATGCAACATGATGGCTCTGGCAGCACATATGCCTGAAAGTGTATGTGATGCCTGGGGAACTGAGGGTGTGGGTGAATGGCAATATTCGAATTGGCCAGCAGGGGTCTTCCAGTGCCAAAACCACTCCATTTGGCTCATTCACTTCACATACCATCAGCTTGTGGAGCAGATCTAGAGGGAAACCCTGTTTGGTCACTTCTTGTCCAATGTCCATGGAGCCCAGGATGATGCAATCAAGCATGTTGAGCACCCACACAAAACAAGGATGCAGATCCTCAGTCCAGGCGCTAACAACTCCACATCCAGAGACAAGTTCAGCGCCCAAGCCATTTTCAGCTACCATGCAACATGATGGCTCTGGCAGCACATATGCCTGAAAGTGTATGTGATGCCTGGGAACTGAGTGTGTGGGTGAATGGCAATATTCGAATTGGCCAGCAGGGGTCTTCCAGTGCCAAAACCACTCCACTTGGCTCATTCACTTCACATACCATCAGCTTGTGGAGCAGATCTAGAGGGAAACCCTGTTTGGTCACTTCTTGTCCAATGTCCATGGAGCCCAGGATGATGCAATCAAGCATGTTGAGCACCCACACAAAACAAGGATGCAGATCCTCAGTCCAGGCGCTAACAACTCCACATCCAGAGACAAGTTCAGCGCCCAAGCCATTTTCAGCTACCATGCAACATGATGGCTCTGGCAGCACATATGCCTGAAAGTGTATGTGATGCCTGGGGAACTGAGTGTGTGGGTGAATGGCAATATTCGAATTGGCCAGCAGGGGTCTTCCAGTGCCAAAACCACTCCACTTGGCTCATTCACTTCACATACCATCAGCTTGTGGAGCAGATCTAGAGGGAAACCCTGTTTGGTCACTTCTTGTCCAATGTCCATGGAGCCCAGGATGATGCAATCAAGCATGTTGAGCACCCACACAAAACAAGGATGCAGATCCTCA
Source organism: Ochotona curzoniae (assembly GCF_017591425.1). Classification (NCBI taxonomy): domain Eukaryota; kingdom Metazoa; phylum Chordata; class Mammalia; order Lagomorpha; family Ochotonidae; genus Ochotona; species Ochotona curzoniae. Next base: position 85,562 of record NW_024467099.1, read on the forward strand.
GTCCAGGCGCTAACAACTCCACATCCAGAGACAAGTTCAGCGCCCAAGCCATTTTCAGCTACCATGCAACATGATGGCTCTGGCAGCACATATGCCTGAAAGTGTATGTGATGCCTGGGGAACTGAGTGTGTGGGTGAATGGCAATATTCGAATTGGCCAGCAGGGGTCTTCCAGTGCCAAAACCACTCCACTTGGCTCATTCACTTCACATACCATCAGCTTGTGGAGCAGATCTAGAGGGAAACCCTGTTTGGTCACTTCTTGTCCAATGTCCATGGAGCCCAGGATGATGCAATCAAGCATGTTGAGCACCCACACAAAACAAGGATGCAGATCCTCAGTCCAGGCGCTAACAACTCCACATCCAGAGACAAGTTCAGCGCCCAAGCCATTTTCAGCTACCATGCAACATGATGGCTCTGGCAGCACATATGCCTGAAAGTGTATGTGATGCCTGGGGAACTGAGTGTGTGGGTGAATGGCAATATTCGAATTGGCCAGCAGGGGTCTTCCAGTGCCAAAACCACTCCACTTGGCTCATTCACTTCACATACCATCAGCTTGTGGAGCAGATCTAGAGGGAAACCCTGTTTGGTCACTTCTTGTCCAATGTCCATGGAGCCCAGGATGATGCAATCAAGCATGTTGAGCACCCACACAAAACAAGGATGCAGATCCTCAGTCCAGGCGCTAACAACTCCACATCCAGAGACAAGTTCAGCGCCCAAGCCATTTTCAGCTACCATGCAACATGATGGCTCTGGCAGCACATATGCCTGAAAGTGTATGTGATGCCTGGGGAACTGAGTGTGTGGGTGAATGGCAATATTCGAATTGGCCAGCAGGGGTCTTCCAGTGCCAAAACCACTCCACTTGGCTCATTCACTTCACATACCATCAGCTTGTGGAGCAGATCTAGAGGGAAACCCTGTTTGGTCACTTCTTGTCCAATGTCCATGGAGCCCAGGATGATGCAATCAAGCATGTTGAGCACCCACACAAAACAAGGATGCAGATCCTCAGTCCAGGCGCTAACAACTCCACATCCAGAGACAAGTTCAGCGCCCAAGCCATTTTCAGCTACCATGCAACATGATGGCTCTGGCAGCACATATGCCTGAAAGTGTATGTGATGCCTGGGGAACTGAGTGTGTGGGTGAATGGCAATATTCGAATTGGCCAGCAGGGGTCTTCCAGTGCCAAAACCACTCCACTTGGCTCATTCACTTCACATACCATCAGCTTGTGGAGCAGATCTAGAGGGAAACCCTGTTTGGTCACTTCTTGTCCAATGTCCATGGAGCCCAGGATGATGCAATCAAGCATGTTGAGCACCCACACAAAACAAGGATGCAGATCCTCAGTCCAGGCGCTAACAACTCCACATCCAGAGACAAGTTCAGCGCCCAAGCCATTTTCAGCTACCATGCAACATGATGGCTCTGGCAGCACATATGCCTGAAAGTGTATGTGATGCCTGGGGAACTGAGTGTGTGGGTGAATGGCAATATTCGAATTGGCCAGCAGGGGTCTTCCAGTGCCAAAACCACTCCACTTGGCTCATTCACTTCACATACCATCAGCTTGTGGAGCAGATCTAGAGGGAAACCCTGTTTGGTCACTTCTTGTCCAATGTCCATGGAGCCCAGGATGATGCAATCAAGCATGTTGAGCACCCACACAAAACAAGGATGCAGATCCTCAGTCCAGGCGCTAACAACTCCACATCCAGAGACAAGTTCAGCGCCCAAGCCATTTTCAGCTACCATGCAACATGATGGCTCTGGCAGCACATATGCCTGAAAGTGTATGTGATGCCTGGGGAACTGAGTGTGTGGGTGAATGGCAATATTCGAATTGGCCAGCAGGGGTCTTCCAGTGCCAAAACCACTCCACTTGGCTCATTCACTTCACATACCATCAGCTTGTGGAGCAGATCTAGAGGGAAACCCTGTTTGGTCACTTCTTGTCCAATGTCCATGGAGCCCAGGATGATGCAATCAAGCATGTTGAGCACCCACACAAAACAAGGATGCAGATCCTCAGTCCAGGCGCTAACAACTCCACATCCAGAGACAAGTTCAGCGCCCAAGCCATTTTCAGCTACCATGCAACATGATGGCTCTGGCAGCACATATGCCTGAAAGTGTATGTGATGCCTGGGGAACTGAGTGTGTGGGTGAATGGCAATATTCGAATTGGCCAGCAGGGGTCTTCCAGTGCCAAAACCACTCCACTTGGCTCATTCACTTCACATACCATCAGCTTGTGGAGCAGATCTAGAGGGAAACCCTGTTTGGTCACTTCTTGTCCAATGTCCATGGAGCCCAGGATGATGCAATCAAGCATGTTGAGCACCCACACAAAACAAGGATGCAGATCCTCAGTCCAGGCGCTAACAACTCCACATCCAGAGACAAGTTCAGCGCCCAAGCCATTTTCAGCTACCATGCAACATGATGGCTCTGGCAGCACATATGCCTGAAAGTGTATGTGATGCCTGGGGAACTGAGTGTGTGGGTGAATGGCAATATTCGAATTGGCCAGCAGGGGTCTTCCAGTGCCAAAACCACTCCACTTGGCTCATTCACTTCACATACCATCAGCTTGTGGAGCAGATCTAGAGGGAAACCCTGTTTGGTCACTTCTTGTCCAATGTCCATGGAGCCCAGGATGATGCAATCAAGCATGTTGAGCACCCACACAAAACAAGGATGCAGATCCTCAGTCCAGGCGCTAACAACTCCACATCCAGAGACAAGTTCAGCGCCCAAGCCATTTTCAGCTACCATGCAACATGATGGCTCTGGCAGCACATATGCCTGAAAGTGTATGTGATGCCTGGGGAACTGAGTGTGTGGGTGAATGGCAATATTCGAATTGGCCAGCAGGGGTCTTCCAGTGCCAAAACCACTCCACTTGGCTCATTCACTTCACATACCATCAGCTTGTGGAGCAGATCTAGAGGGAAACCCTGTTTGGTCACTTCTTGTCCAATGTCCATGGAGCCCAGGATGATGCAATCAAGCATGTTGAGCACCCACACAAAACAAGGATGCAGATCCTCAGTCCAGGCGCTAACAACTCCACATCCAGAGACAAGTTCAGCGCCCAAGCCATTTTCAGCTACCATGCAACATGATGGCTCTGGCAGCACATATGCCTGAAAGTGTATGTGATGCCTGGGGAACTGAGTGTGTGGGTGAATGGCAATATTCGAATTGGCCAGCAGGGGTCTTCCAGTGCCAAAACCACTCCACTTGGCTCATTCACTTCACATACCATCAGCTTGTGGAGCAGATCTAGAGGGAAACCCTGTTTGGTCACTTCTTGTCCAATGTCCATGGAGCCCAGGATGATGCAATCAAGCATGTTGAGCACCCACACAAAACAAGGATGCAGATCCTCAGTCCAGGCGCTAACAACTCCACATCCAGAGACAAGTTCAGCGCCCAAGCCATTTTCAGCTACCATGCAACATGATGGCTCTGGCAGCACATATGCCTGAAAGTGTATGTGATGCCTGGGGAACTGAGTGTGTGGGTGAATGGCAATATTCGAATTGGCCAGCAGGGGTCTTCCAGTGCCAAAACCACTCCACTTGGCTCATTCACTTCACATACCATCAGCTTGTGGAGCAGATCTAGAGGGAAACCCTGTTTGGTCACTTCTTGTCCAATGTCCATGGAGCCCAGGATGATGCAATCAAGCATGTTGAGCACCCACACAAAACAAGGATGCAGATCCTCAGTCCAGGCGCTAACAACTCCACATCCAGAGACAAGTTCAGCGCCCAAGCCATTTTCAGCTACCATGCAACATGATGGCTCTGGCAGCACATATGCCTGAAAGTGTATGTGATGCCTGGGGAACTGAGTGTGTGGGTGAATGGCAATATTCGAATTGGCCAGCAGGGGTCTTCCAGTGCCAAAACCACTCCACTTGGCTCATTCACTTCACATACCATCAGCTTGTGGAGCAGATCTAGAGGGAAACCCTGTTTGGTCACTTCTTGTCCAATGTCCATGGAGCCCAGGATGATGCAATCAAGCATGTTGAGCACCCACACAAAACAAGGATGCAGATCCTCAGTCCAGGCGCTAACAACTCCACATCCAGAGACAAGTTCAGCGCCCAAGCCATTTTCAGCTACCATGCAACATGATGGCTCTGGCAGCACATATGCCTGAAAGTGTATGTGATGCCTGGGGAACTGAGTGTGTGGGTGAATGGCAATATTCGAATTGGCCAGCAGGGGTCTTCCAGTGCCAAAACCACTCCACTTGGCTCATTCACTTCACATACCATCAGCTTGTGGAGCAGATCTAGAGGGAAACCCTGTTTGGTCACTTCTTGTCCAATGTCCATGGAGCCCAGGATGATGCAATCAAGCATGTTGAGCACCCACACAAAACAAGGATGCAGATCCTCAGTCCAGGCGCTAACAACTCCACATCCAGAGACAAGTTCAGCGCCCAAGCCATTTTCAGCTACCATGCAACATGATGGCTCTGGCAGCACATATGCCTGAAAGTGTATGTGATGCCTGGGGAACTGAGTGTGTGGGTGAATGGCAATATTCGAATTGGCCAGCAGGGGTCTTCCAGTGCCAAAACCACTCCACTTGGCTCATTCACTTCACATACCATCAGCTTGTGGAGCAGATCTAGAGGGAAACCCTGTTTGGTCACTTCTTGTCCAATGTCCATGGAGCCCAGGATGATGCAATCAAGCATGTTGAGCACCCACACAAAACAAGGATGCAGATCCTCAGTCCAGGCGCTAACAACTCCACATCCAGAGACAAGTTCAGCGCCCAAGCCATTTTCAGCTACCATGCAACATGATGGCTCTGGCAGCACATATGCCTGAAAGTGTATGTGATGCCTGGGGAACTGAGTGTGTGGGTGAATGGCAATATTCGAATTGGCCAGCAGGGGTCTTCCAGTGCCAAAACCACTCCACTTGGCTCATTCACTTCACATACCATCAGCTTGTGGAGCAGATCTAGAGGGAAACCCTGTTTGGTCACTTCTTGTCCAATGTCCATGGAGCCCAGGATGATGCAATCAAGCATGTTGAGCACCCACACAAAACAAGGATGCAGATCCTCAGTCCAGGCGCTAACAACTCCACATCCAGAGACAAGTTCAGCGCCCAAGCCATTTTCAGCTACCATGCAACATGATGGCTCTGGCAGCACATATGCCTGAAAGTGTATGTGATGCCTGGGGAACTGAGTGTGTGGGTGAATGGCAATATTCGAATTGGCCAGCAGGGGTCTTCCAGTGCCAAAACCACTCCACTTGGCTCATTCACTTCACATACCATCAGCTTGTGGAGCAGATCTAGAGGGAAACCCTGTTTGGTCACTTCTTGTCCAATGTCCATGGAGCCCAGGATGATGCAATCAAGCATGTTGAGCACCCACACAAAACAAGGATGCAGATCCTCAGTCCAGGCGCTAACAACTCCACATCCAGAGACAAGTTCAGCGCCCAAGCCATTTTCAGCTACCATGCAACATGATGGCTCTGGCAGCACATATGCCTGAAAGTGTATGTGATGCCTGGGGAACTGAGTGTGTGGGTGAATGGCAATATTCGAATTGGCCAGCAGGGGTCTTCCAGTGCCAAAACCACTCCACTTGGCTCATTCACTTCACATACCATCAGCTTGTGGAGCAGATCTAGAGGGAAACCCTGTTTGGTCACTTCTTGTCCAATGTCCATGGAGCCCAGGATGATGCAATCAAGCATGTTGAGCACCCACACAAAACAAGGATGCAGATCCTCAGTCCAGGCGCTAACAACTCCACATCCAGAGACAAGTTCAGCGCCCAAGCCATTTTCAGCTACCATGCAACATGATGGCTCTGGCAGCACATATGCCTGAAAGTGTATGTGATGCCTGGGGAACTGAGTGTGTGGGTGAATGGCAATATTCGAATTGGCCAGCAGGGGTCTTCCAGTGCCAAAACCACTCCACTTGGCTCATTCACTTCACATACCATCAGCTTGTGGAGCAGATCTAGAGGGAAACCCTGTTTGGTCACTTCTTGTCCAATGTCCATGGAGCCCAGGATGATGCAATCAAGCATGTTGAGCACCCACACAAAACAAGGATGCAGATCCTCAGTCCAGGCGCTAACAACTCCACATCCAGAGACAAGTTCAGCGCCCAAGCCATTTTCAGCTACCATGCAACATGATGGCTCTGGCAGCACATATGCCTGAAAGTGTATGTGATGCCTGGGGAACTGAGTGTGTGGGTGAATGGCAATATTCGAATTGGCCAGCAGGGGTCTTCCAGTGCCAAAACCACTCCACTTGGCTCATTCACTTCACATACCATCAGCTTGTGGAGCAGATCTAGAGGGAAACCCTGTTTGGTCACTTCTTGTCCAATGTCCATGGAGCCCAGGATGATGCAATCAAGCATGTTGAGCACCCACACAAAACAAGGATGCAGATCCTCAGTCCAGGCGCTAACAACTCCACATCCAGAGACAAGTTCAGCGCCCAAGCCATTTTCAGCTACCATGCAACATGATGGCTCTGGCAGCACATATGCCTGAAAGTGTATGTGATGCCTGGGGAACTGAGTGTGTGGGTGAATGGCAATATTCGAATTGGCCAGCAGGGGTCTTCCAATGTCAAAACCACTCCACTTGGCTCATTCACTTCACATACCATCAGCTTGTGGAGCAGATCTAGAGGGAAACCCTGTTTGGTCACTTCTTGTCCAATGTCCATGGAGCCCAGGATGATGCAATCAAGCATGTTGAGCACCCACACAAAACAAGGATGCAGATCCTCAGTCCAGGCGCTAACAACTCCACATCCAGAGACAAGTTCAGCGCCCAAGCCATTTTCAGCTACCATGCAACATGATGGCTCTGGCAGCACATATGCCTGAAAGTGTATGTGATGCCTGGGGAACTGAGTGTGTGGGTGAATGGCAATATTCGAATTGGCCAGCAGGGGTCTTCCAGTGCCAAAACCACTCCACTTGGCTCATTCACTTCACATACCATCAGCTTGTGAGCAGATCTAGAGGGAAACCCTGTTTGGTCACTTCTTGTCCAATGTCCATGGAGCCCAGGATGATGCAATCAAGCATGTTGAGCACCCACACAAAACAAGGATGCAGATCCTCAGTCCAGGCGCTAACAACTCCACATCCAGAGACAAGTTCAGCGCCCAAGCCATTTTCAGCTACCATGCAACATGATGGCTCTGGCAGCACATATGCCTGAAAGTGTATGTGATGCCTGGGGAACTGAGTGTGTGGGTGAATGGCAATATTCGAATTGGCCAGCAGGGGTCTTCCAGTGCCAAAACCACTCCACTTGGCTCATTCACTTCACATACCATCAGCTTGTGGAGCAGATCTAGAGGGAAACCCTGTTTGGTCACTTCTTGTCCAATGTCCATGGAGCCCAGGATGATGCAATCAAGCATGTTGAGCACCCACACAAAACAAGGATGCAGATCCTCAGTCCAGGCGCTAACAACTCCACATCCAGAGACAAGTTCAGCGCCCAAGCCATTTTCAGCTACCATGCAACATGATGGCTCTGGCAGCACATATGCCTGAAAGTGTATGTGATGCCTGGGGAACTGAGTGTGTGGGTGAATGGCAATATTCGAATTGGCCAGCAGGGGTCTTCCAGTGCCAAAACCACTCCACTTGGCTCATTCACTTCACATACCATCAGCTTGTGGAGCAGATCTAGAGGGAAACCCTGTTTGGTCACTTCTTGTCCAATGTCCATGGAGCCCAGGATGATGCAATCAAGCATGTTGAGCACCCACACAAAACAAGGATGCAGATCCTCAGTCCAGGCGCTAACAACTCCACATCCAGAGACAAGTTCAGCGCCCAAGCCATTTTCAGCTACCATGCAACATGATGGCTCTGGCAGCACATATGCCTGAAAGTGTATGTGATGCCTGGGGAACTGAGTGTGTGGGTGAATGGCAATATTCGAATTGGCCAGCAGGGGTCTTCCAGTGCCAAAACCACTCCACTTGGCTCATTCACTTCACATACCATCAGCTTGTGGAGCAGATCTAGAGGGAAACCCTGTTTGGTCACTTCTTGTCCAATGTCCATGGAGCCCAGGATGATGCAATCAAGCATGTTGAGCACCCACACAAAACAAGGATGCAGATCCTCAGTCCAGGCGCTAACAACTCCACATCCAGAGACAAGTTCAGCGCCCAAGCCATTTTCAGCTACCATGCAACATGATGGCTCTGGCAGCACATATGCCTGAAAGTGTATGTGATGCCTGGGGAACTGAGTGTGTGGGTGAATGGCAATATTCGAATTGGCCAGCAGGGGTCTTCCAGTGCCAAAACCACTCCACTTGGCTCATTCACTTCACATACCATCAGCTTGTGGAGCAGATCTAGAGGGAAACCCTGTTTGGTCACTTCTTGTCCAATGTCCATGGAGCCCAGGATGATGCAATCAAGCATGTTGAGCACCCACACAAAACAAGGATGCAGATCCTCAGTCCAGGCGCTAACAACTCCACATCCAGAGACAAGTTCAGCGCCCAAGCCATTTTCAGCTACCATGCAACATGATGGCTCTGGCAGCACATATGCCTGAAAGTGTATGTGATGCCTGGGGAACTGAGTGTGTGGGTGAATGGCAATATTCGAATTGGCCAGCAGGGGTCTTCCAGTGCCAAAACCACTCCACTTGGCTCATTCACTTCACATACCATCAGCTTGTGGAGCAGATCTAGAGGGAAACCCTGTTTGGTCACTTCTTGTCCAATGTCCATGGAGCCCAGGATGATGCAATCAAGCATGTTGAGCACCCACACAAAACAAGGATGCAGATCCTCAGTCCAGGCGCTAACAACTCCACATCCAGAGACAAGTTCAGCGCCCAAGCCATTTTCAGCTACCATGCAACATGATGGCTCTGGCAGCACATATGCCTGAAAGTGTATGTGATGCCTGGGGAACTGAGTGTGTGGGTGAATGGCAATATTCGAATTGGCCAGCAGGGGTCTTCCAGTGCCAAAACCACTCCACTTGGCTCATTCACTTCACATACCATCAGCTTGTGGAGCAGATCTAGAGGGAAACCCTGTTTGGTCACTTCTTGTCCAATGTCCATGGAGCCCAGGATGATGCAATCAAGCATGTTGAGCACCCACACAAAACAAGGATGCAGATCCTCAGTCCAGGCGCTAACAACTCCACATCCAGAGACAAGTTCAGCGCCCAAGCCATTTTCAGCTACCATGCAACATGATGGCTCTGGCAGCACATATGCCTGAAAGTGTATGTGATGCCTGGGGAACTGAGTGTGTGGGTGAATGGCAATATTCGAATTGGCCAGCAGGGGTCTTCCAGTGCCAAAACCACTCCACTTGGCTCATTCACTTCACATACCATCAGCTTGTGGAGCAGATCTAGAGGGAAACCCTGTTTGGTCACTTCTTGTCCAATGTCCATGGAGCCCAGGATGATGCAATCAAGCATGTTGAGCACCCACACAAAACAAGGATGCAGATCCTCAGTCCAGGCGCTAACAACTCCACATCCAGAGACAAGTTCAGCGCCCAAGCCATTTTCAGCTACCATGCAACATGATGGCTCTGGCAGCACATATGCCTGAAAGTGTATGTGATGCCTGGGGAACTGAGTGTGTGGGTGAATGGCAATATTCGAATTGGCCAGCAGGGGTCTTCCAGTGCCAAAACCACTCCACTTGGCTCATTCACTTCACATACCATCAGCTTGTGGAGCAGATCTAGAGGGAAACCCTGTTTGGTCACTTCTTGTCCAATGTCCATGGAGCCCAGGATGATGCAATCAAGCATGTTGAGCACCCACACAAAACAAGGATGCAGATCCTCAGTCCAGGCGCTAACAACTCCACATCCAGAGACAAGTTCAGCGCCCAAGCCATTTTCAGCTACCATGCAACATGATGGCTCTGGCAGCACATATGCCTGAAAGTGTATGTGATGCCTGGGGAACTGAGTGTGTGGGTGAATGGCAATATTCGAATTGGCCAGCAGGGGTCTTCCAGTGCCAAAACCACTCCACTTGGCTCATTCACTTCACATACCATCAGCTTGTGGAGCAGATCTAGAGGGAAACCCTGTTTGGTCACTTCTTGTCCAATGTCCATGGAGCCCAGGATGATGCAATCAAGCATGTTGAGCACCCACACAAAACAAGGATGCAGATCCTCAGTCCAGGCGCTAACAACTCCACATCCAGAGACAAGTTCAGCGCCCAAGCCATTTTCAGCTACCATGCAACATGATGGCTCTGGCAGCACATATGCCTGAAAGTGTATGTGATGCCTGGGGAACTGAGTGTGTGGGTGAATGGCAATATTCGAATTGGCCAGCAGGGGTCTTCCAGTGCCAAAACCACTCCACTTGGCTCATTCACTTCACATACCATCAGCTTGTGGAGCAGATCTAGAGGGAAACCCTGTTTGGTCACTTCTTGTCCAATGTCCATGGAGCCCAGGATGATGCAATCAAGCATGTTGAGCACCCACACAAAACAAGGATGCAGATCCTCAGTCCAGGCGCTAACAACTCCACATCCAGAGACAAGTTCAGCGCCCAAGCCATTTTCAGCTACCATGCAACATGATGGCTCTGGCAGCACATATGCCTGAAAGTGTATGTGATGCCTGGGGAACTGAGTGTGTGGGTGAATGGCAATATTCGAATTGGCCAGCAGGGGTCTTCCAGTGCCAAAACCACTCCACTTGGCTCATTCACTTCACATACCATCAGCTTGTGGAGCAGATCTAGAGGGAAACCCTGTTTGGTCACTTCTTGTCCAATGTCCATGGAGCCCAGGATGATGCAATCAAGCATGTTGAGCACCCACACAAAACAAGGATGCAGATCCTCAGTCCAGGCGCTAACAACTCCACATCCAGAGACAAGTTCAGCGCCCAAGCCATTTTCAGCTACCATGCAACATGATGGCTCTGGCAGCACATATGCCTGAAAGTGTATGTGATGCCTGGGGAACTGAGTGTGTGGGTGAATGGCAATATTCGAATTGGCCAGCAGGGGTCTTCCAGTGCCAAAACCACTCCACTTGGCTCATTCACTTCACATACCATCAGCTTGTGGAGCAGATCTAGAGGGAAACCCTGTTTGGTCACTTCTTGTCCAATGTCCATGGAGCCCAGGATGATGCAATCAAGCATGTTGAGCACCCACACAAAACAAGGATGCAGATCCTCAGTCCAGGCGCTAACAACTCCACATCCAGAGACAAGTTCAGCGCCCAAGCCATTTTCAGCTACCATGCAACATGATGGCTCTGGCAGCACATATGCCTGAAAGTGTATGTGATGCCTGGGGAACTGAGTGTGTGGGTGAATGGCAATATTCGAATTGGCCAGCAGGGGTCTTCCAGTGCCAAAACCACTCCACTTGGCTCATTCACTTCACATACCATCAGCTTGTGGAGCAGATCTAGAGGGAAACCCTGTTTGGTCACTTCTTGTCCAATGTCCATGGAGCCCAGGATGATGCAATCAAGCATGTTGAGCACCCACACAAAACAAGGATGCAGATCCTCAGTCCAGGCGCTAACAACTCCACATCCAGAGACAAGTTCAGCGCCCAAGCCATTTTCAGCTACCATGCAACATGATGGCTCTGGCAGCACATATGCCTGAAAGTGTATGTGATGCCTGGGGAACTGAGTGTGTGGGTGAATGGCAATATTCGAATTGGCCAGCAGGGGTCTTCCAGTGCCAAAACCACTCCACTTGGCTCATTCACTTCACATACCATCAGCTTGTGGAGCAGATCTAGAGGGAAACCCTGTTTGGTCACTTCTTGTCCAATGTCCATGGAGCCCAGGATGATGCAATCAAGCATGTTGAGCACCCACACAAAACAAGGATGCAGATCCTCAGTCCAGGCGCTAACAACTCCACATCCAGAGACAAGTTCAGCGCCCAAGCCATTTTCAGCTACCATGCAACATGATGGCTCTGGCAGCACATATGCCTGAAAGTGTATGTGATGCCTGGGGAACTGAGTGTGTGGGTGAATGGCAATATTCGAATTGGCCAGCAGGGGTCTTCCAGTGCCAAAACCACTCCACTTGGCTCATTCACTTCACATACCATCAGCTTGTGGAGCAGATCTAGAGGGAAACCCTGTTTGGTCACTTCTTGTCCAATGTCCATGGAGCCCAGGATGATGCAATCAAGCATGTTGAGCACCCACACAAAACAAGGATGCAGATCCTCAGTCCAGGCGCTAACAACTCCACATCCAGAGACAAGTTCAGCGCCCAAGCCATTTTCAGCTACCATGCAACATGATGGCTCTGGCAGCACATATGCCTGAAAGTGTATGTGATGCCTGGGGAACTGAGTGTGTGGGTGAATGGCAATATTCGAATTGGCCAGCAGGGGTCTTCCAGTGCCAAAACCACTCCACTTGGCTCATTCACTTCACATACCATCAGCTTGTGGAGCAGATCTAGAGGGAAACCCTGTTTGGTCACTTCTTGTCCAATGTCCATGGAGCCCAGGATGATGCAATCAAGCATGTTGAGCACCCACACAAAACAAGGATGCAGATCCTCAGTCCAGGCGCTAACAACTCCACATCCAGAGACAAGTTCAGCGCCCAAGCCATTTTCAGCTACCATGCAACATGATGGCTCTGGCAGCACATATGCCTGAAAGTGTATGTGATGCCTGGGGAACTGAGTGTGTGGGTGAATGGCAATATTCGAATTGGCCAGCAGGGGTCTTCCAGTGCCAAAACCACTCCACTTGGCTCATTCACTTCACATACCATCAGCTTGTGGAGCAGATCTAGAGGGAAACCCTGTTTGGTCACTTCTTGTCCAATGTCCATGGAGCCCAGGATGATGCAATCAAGCATGTTGAGCACCCACACAAAACAAGGATGCAGATCCTCAGTCCAGGCGCTAACAACTCCACATCCAGAGACAAGTTCAGCGCCCAAGCCATTTTCAGCTACCATGCAACATGATGGCTCTGGCAGCACATATGCCTGAAAGTGTATGTGATGCCTGGGGAACTGAGTGTGTGGGTGAATGGCAATATTCGAATTGGCCAGCAGGGGTCTTCCAGTGCCAAAACCACTCCACTTGGCTCATTCACTTCACATACCATCAGCTTGTGGAGCAGATCTAGAGGGAAACCCTGTTTGGTCACTTCTTGTCCAATGTCCATGGAGCCCAGGATGATGCAATCAAGCATGTTGAGCACCCACACAAAACAAGGATGCAGATCCTCAGTCCAGGCGCTAACAACTCCACATCCAGAGACAAGTTCAGCGCCCAAGCCATTTTCAGCTACCATGCAACATGATGGCTCTGGCAGCACATATGCCTGAAAGTGTATGTGATGCCTGGGGAACTGAGTGTGTGGGTGAATGGCAATATTCGAATTGGCCAGCAGGGGTCTTCCAGTGCCAAAACCACTCCACTTGGCTCATTCACTTCACATACCATCAGCTTGTGGAGCAGATCTAGAGGGAAACCCTGTTTGGTCACTTCTTGTCCAATGTCCATGGAGCCCAGGATGATGCAATCAAGCATGTTGAGCACCCACACAAAACAAGGATGCAGATCCTCAGTCCAGGCGCTAACAACTCCACATCCAGAGACAAGTTCAGCGCCCAAGCCATTTTCAGCTACCATGCAACATGATGGCTCTGGCAGCACATATGCCTGAAAGTGTATGTGATGCCTGGGGAACTGAGTGTGTGGGTGAATGGCAATATTCGAATTGGCCAGCAGGGGTCTTCCAGTGCCAAAACCACTCCACTTGGCTCATTCACTTCACATACCATCAGCTTGTGGAGCAGATCTAGAGGGAAACCCTGTTTGGTCACTTCTTGTCCAATGTCCATGGAGCCCAGGATGATGCAATCAAGCATGTTGAGCACCCACACAAAACAAGGATGCAGATCCTCAGTCCAGGCGCTAACAACTCCACATCCAGAGACAAGTTCAGCGCCCAAGCCATTTTCAGCTACCATGCAACATGATGGCTCTGGCAGCACATATGCCTGAAAGTGTATGTGATGCCTGGGGAACTGAGTGTGTGGGTGAATGGCAATATTCGAATTGGCCAGCAGGGGTCTTCCAGTGCCAAAACCACTCCACTTGGCTCATTCACTTCACATACCATCAGCTTGTGGAGCAGATCTAGAGGGAAACCCTGTTTGGTCACTTCTTGTCCAATGTCCATGGAGCCCAGGATGATGCAATCAAGCATGTTGAGCACCCACACAAAACAAGGATGCAGATCCTCAGTCCAGGCGCTAACAACTCCACATCCAGAGACAAGTTCAGCGCCCAAGCCATTTTCAGCTACCATGCAACATGATGGCTCTGGCAGCACATATGCCTGAAAGTGTATGTGATGCCTGGGGAACTGAGTGTGTGGGTGAATGGCAATATTCGAATTGGCCAGCAGGGGTCTTCCAGTGCCAAAACCACTCCACTTGGCTCATTCACTTCACATACCATCAGCTTGTGGAGCAGATCTAGAGGGAAACCCTGTTTGGTCACTTCTTGTCCAATGTCCATGGAGCCCAGGATGATGCAATCAAGCATGTTGAGCACCCACACAAAACAAGGATGCAGATCCTCAGTCCAGGCGCTAACAACTCCACATCCAGAGACAAGTTCAGCGCCCAAGCCATTTTCAGCTACCATGCAACATGATGGCTCTGGCAGCACATATGCCTGAAAGTGTATGTGATGCCTGGGGAACTGAGTGTGTGGGTGAATGGCAATATTCGAATTGGCCAGCAGGGGTCTTCCAGTGCCAAAACCACTCCACTTGGCTCATTCACTTCACATACCATCAGCTTGTGGAGCAGATCTAGAGGGAAACCCTGTTTGGTCACTTCTTGTCCAATGTCCATGGAGCCCAGGATGATGCAATCAAGCATGTTGAGCACCCACACAAAACAAGGATGCAGATCCTCAGTCCAGGCGCTAACAACTCCACATCCAGAGACAAGTTCAGCGCCCAAGCCATTTTCAGCTACCATGCAACATGATGGCTCTGGCAGCACATATGCCTGAAAGTGTATGTGATGCCTGGGGAACTGAGTGTGTGGGTGAATGGCAATATTCGAATTGGCCAGCAGGGGTCTTCCAGTGCCAAAACCACTCCACTTGGCTCATTCACTTCACATACCATCAGCTTGTGGAGCAGATCTAGAGGGAAACCCTGTTTGGTCACTTCTTGTCCAATGTCCATGGAGCCCAGGATGATGCAATCAAGCATGTTGAGCACCCACACAAAACAAGGATGCAGATCCTCAGTCCAGGCGCTAACAACTCCACATCCAGAGACAAGTTCAGCGCCCAAGCCATTTTCAGCTACCATGCAACATGATGGCTCTGGCAGCACATATGCCTGAAAGTGTATGTGATGCCTGGGGAACTGAGTGTGTGGGTGAATGGCAATATTCGAATTGGCCAGCAGGGGTCTTCCAGTGCCAAAACCACTCCACTTGGCTCATTCACTTCACATACCATCAGCTTGTGGAGCAGATCTAGAGGGAAACCCTGTTTGGTCACTTCTTGTCCAATGTCCATGGAGCCCAGGATGATGCAATCAAGCATGTTGAGCACCCACACAAAACAAGGATGCAGATCCTCAGTCCAGGCGCTAACAACTCCACATCCAGAGACAAGTTCAGCGCCCAAGCCATTTTCAGCTACCATGCAACATGATGGCTCTGGCAGCACATATGCCTGAAAGTGTATGTGATGCCTGGGGAACTGAGTGTGTGGGTGAATGGCAATATTCGAATTGGCCAGCAGGGGTCTTCCAGTGCCAAAACCACTCCACTTGGCTCATTCACTTCACATACCATCAGCTTGTGGAGCAGATCTAGAGGGAAACCCTGTTTGGTCACTTCTTGTCCAATGTCCATGGAGCCCAGGATGATGCAATCAAGCATGTTGAGCACCCACACAAAACAAGGATGCAGATCCTCAGTCCAGGCGCTAACAACTCCACATCCAGAGACAAGTTCAGCGCCCAAGCCATTTTCAGCTACCATGCAACATGATGGCTCTGGCAGCACATATGCCTGAAAGTGTATGTGATGCCTGGGGAACTGAGTGTGTGGGTGAATGGCAATATTCGAATTGGCCAGCAGGGGTCTTCCAGTGCCAAAACCACTCCACTTGGCTCATTCACTTCACATACCATCAGCTTGTGGAGCAGATCTAGAGGGAAACCCTGTTTGGTCACTTCTTGTCCAATGTCCATGGAGCCCAGGATGATGCAATCAAGCATGTTGAGCACCCACACAAAACAAGGATGCAGATCCTCAGTCCAGGCGCTAACAACTCCACATCCAGAGACAAGTTCAGCGCCCAAGCCATTTTCAGCTACCATGCAACATGATGGCTCTGGCAGCACATATGCCTGAAAGTGTATGTGATGCCTGGGGAACTGAGTGTGTGGGTGAATGGCAATATTCGAATTGGCCAGCAGGGGTCTTCCAGTGCCAAAACCACTCCACTTGGCTCATTCACTTCACATACCATCAGCTTGTGGAGCAGATCTAGAGGGAAACCCTGTTTGGTCACTTCTTGTCCAATGTCCATGGAGCCCAGGATGATGCAATCAAGCATGTTGAGCACCCACACAAAACAAGGATGCAGATCCTCAGTCCAGGCGCTAACAACTCCACATCCAGAGACAAGTTCAGCGCCCAAGCCATTTTCAGCTACCATGCAACATGATGGCTCTGGCAGCACATATGCCTGAAAGTGTATGTGATGCCTGGGGAACTGAGTGTGTGGGTGAATGGCAATATTCGAATTGGCCAGCAGGGGTCTTCCAGTGCCAAAACCACTCCACTTGGCTCATTCACTTCACATACCATCAGCTTGTGGAGCAGATCTAGAGGGAAACCCTGTTTGGTCACTTCTTGTCCAATGTCCATGGAGCCCAGGATGATGCAATCAAGCATGTTGAGCACCCACACAAAACAAGGATGCAGATCCTCAGTCCAGGCGCTAACAACTCCACATCCAGAGACAAGTTCAGCGCCCAAGCCATTTTCAGCTACCATGCAACATGATGGCTCTGGCAGCACATATGCCTGAAAGTGTATGTGATGCCTGGGGAACTGAGTGTGTGGGTGAATGGCAATATTCGAATTGGCCAGCAGGGGTCTTCCAGTGCCAAAACCACTCCACTTGGCTCATTCACTTCACATACCATCAGCTTGTGGAGCAGATCTAGAGGGAAACCCTGTTTGGTCACTTCTTGTCCAATGTCCATGGAGCCCAGGATGATGCAATCAAGCATGTTGAGCACCCACACAAAACAAGGATGCAGATCCTCAGTCCAGGCGCTAACAACTCCACATCCAGAGACAAGTTCAGCGCCCAAGCCATTTTCAGCTACCATGCAACATGATGGCTCTGGCAGCACATATGCCTGAAAGTGTATGTGATGCCTGGGGAACTGAGTGTGTGGGTGAATGGCAATATTCGAATTGGCCAGCAGGGGTCTTCCAGTGCCAAAACCACTCCACTTGGCTCATTCACTTCACATACCATCAGCTTGTGGAGCAGATCTAGAGGGAAACCCTGTTTGGTCACTTCTTGTCCAATGTCCATGGAGCCCAGGATGATGCAATCAAGCATGTTGAGCACCCACACAAAACAAGGATGCAGATCCTCAGTCCAGGCGCTAACAACTCCACATCCAGAGACAAGTTCAGCGCCCAAGCCATTTTCAGCTACCATGCAACATGATGGCTCTGGCAGCACATATGCCTGAAAGTGTATGTGATGCCTGGGGAACTGAGTGTGTGGGTGAATGGCAATATTCGAATTGGCCAGCAGGGGTCTTCCAGTGCCAAAACCACTCCACTTGGCTCATTCACTTCACATACCATCAGCTTGTGGAGCAGATCTAGAGGGAAACCCTGTTTGGTCACTTCTTGTCCAATGTCCATGGAGCCCAGGATGATGCAATCAAGCATGTTGAGCACCCACACAAAACAAGGATGCAGATCCTCAGTCCAGGCGCTAACAACTCCACATCCAGAGACAAGTTCAGCGCCCAAGCCATTTTCAGCTACCATGCAACATGATGGCTCTGGCAGCACATATGCCTGAAAGTGTATGTGATGCCTGGGGAACTGAGTGTGTGGGTGAATGGCAATATTCGAATTGGCCAGCAGGGGTCTTCCAGTGCCAAAACCACTCCACTTGGCTCATTCACTTCACATACCATCAGCTTGTGGAGCAGATCTAGAGGGAAACCCTGTTTGGTCACTTCTTGTCCAATGTCCATGGAGCCCAGGATGATGCAATCAAGCATGTTGAGCACCCACACAAAACAAGGATGCAGATCCTCAGTCCAGGCGCTAACAACTCCACATCCAGAGACAAGTTCAGCGCCCAAGCCATTTTCAGCTACCATGCAACATGATGGCTCTGGCAGCACATATGCCTGAAAGTGTATGTGATGCCTGGGGAACTGAGTGTGTGGGTGAATGGCAATATTCGAATTGGCCAGCAGGGGTCTTCCAGTGCCAAAACCACTCCACTTGGCTCATTCACTTCACATACCATCAGCTTGTGGAGCAGATCTAGAGGGAAACCCTGTTTGGTCACTTCTTGTCCAATGTCCATGGAGCCCAGGATGATGCAATCAAGCATGTTGAGCACCCACACAAAACAAGGATGCAGATCCTCAGTCCAGGCGCTAACAACTCCACATCCAGAGACAAGTTCAGCGCCCAAGCCATTTTCAGCTACCATGCAACATGATGGCTCTGGCAGCACATATGCCTGAAAGTGTATGTGATGCCTGGGGAACTGAGTGTGTGGGTGAATGGCAATATTCGAATTGGCCAGCAGGGGTCTTCCAGTGCCAAAACCACTCCACTTGGCTCATTCACTTCACATACCATCAGCTTGTGGAGCAGATCTAGAGGGAAACCCTGTTTGGTCACTTCTTGTCCAATGTCCATGGAGCCCAGGATGATGCAATCAAGCATGTTGAGCACCCACACAAAACAAGGATGCAGATCCTCAGTCCAGGCGCTAACAACTCCACATCCAGAGACAAGTTCAGCGCCCAAGCCATTTTCAGCTACCATGCAACATGATGGCTCTGGCAGCACATATGCCTGAAAGTGTATGTGATGCCTGGGGAACTGAGTGTGTGGGTGAATGGCAATATTCGAATTGGCCAGCAGGGGTCTTCCAGTGCCAAAACCACTCCACTTGGCTCATTCACTTCACATACCATCAGCTTGTGGAGCAGATCTAGAGGGAAACCCTGTTTGGTCACTTCTTGTCCAATGTCCATGGAGCCCAGGATGATGCAATCAAGCATGTTGAGCACCCACACAAAACAAGGATGCAGATCCTCAGTCCAGGCGCTAACAACTCCACATCCAGAGACAAGTTCAGCGCCCAAGCCATTTTCAGCTACCATGCAACATGATGGCTCTGGCAGCACATATGCCTGAAAGTGTATGTGATGCCTGGGGAACTGAGTGTGTGGGTGAATGGCAATATTCGAATTGGCCAGCAGGGGTCTTCCAGTGCCAAAACCACTCCACTTGGCTCATTCACTTCACATACCATCAGCTTGTGGAGCAGATCTAGAGGGAAACCCTGTTTGGTCACTTCTTGTCCAATGTCCATGGAGCCCAGGATGATGCAATCAAGCATGTTGAGCACCCACACAAAACAAGGATGCAGATCCTCAGTCCAGGCGCTAACAACTCCACATCCAGAGACAAGTTCAGCGCCCAAGCCATTTTCAGCTACCATGCAACATGATGGCTCTGGCAGCACATATGCCTGAAAGTGTATGTGATGCCTGGGGAACTGAGTGTGTGGGTGAATGGCAATATTCGAATTGGCCAGCAGGGGTCTTCCAGTGCCAAAACCACTCCACTTGGCTCATTCACTTCACATACCATCAGCTTGTGGAGCAGATCTAGAGGGAAACCCTGTTTGGTCACTTCTTGTCCAATGTCCATGGAGCCCAGGATGATGCAATCAAGCATGTTGAGCACCCACACAAAACAAGGATGCAGATCCTCAGTCCAGGCGCTAACAACTCCACATCCAGAGACAAGTTCAGCGCCCAAGCCATTTTCAGCTACCATGCAACATGATGGCTCTGGCAGCACATATGCCTGAAAGTGTATGTGATGCCTGGGGAACTGAGTGTGTGGGTGAATGGCAATATTCGAATTGGCCAGCAGGGGTCTTCCAGTGCCAAAACCACTCCACTTGGCTCATTCACTTCACATACCATCAGCTTGTGGAGCAGATCTAGAGGGAAACCCTGTTTGGTCACTTCTTGTCCAATGTCCATGGAGCCCAGGATGATGCAATCAAGCATGTTGAGCACCCACACAAAACAAGGATGCAGATCCTCAGTCCAGGCGCTAACAACTCCACATCCAGAGACAAGTTCAGCGCCCAAGCCATTTTCAGCTACCATGCAACATGATGGCTCTGGCAGCACATATGCCTGAAAGTGTATGTGATGCCTGGGGAACTGAGTGTGTGGGTGAATGGCAATATTCGAATTGGCCAGCAGGGGTCTTCCAGTGCCAAAACCACTCCACTTGGCTCATTCACTTCACATACCATCAGCTTGTCGAGCAGATCTAGAGGGAAACCCTGTTTGGTCACTTCTTGTCCAATGTCCATGGAGCCCAGGATGATGCAATCAAGCATGTTGAGCACCCACACAAAACAAGGATGCAGATCCTCAGTCCAGGCGCTAACAACTCCACATCCAGAGACAAGTTCAGCGCCCAAGCCATTTTCAGCTACCATGCAACATGATGGCTCTGGCAGCACATATGCCTGAAAGTGTATGTGATGCCTGGGGAACTGAGTGTGTGGGTGAATGGCAATATTCGAATTGGCCAGCAGGGGTCTTCCAGTGCCAAAACCACTCCACTTGGCTCATTCACTTCACATACCATCAGCTTGTGGAGCAGATCTAGAGGGAAACCCTGTTTGGTCACTTCTTGTCCAATGTCCATGGAGCCCAGGATGATGCAATCAAGCATGTTGAGCACCCACACAAAACAAGGATGCAGATCCTCAGTCCAGGCGCTAACAACTCCACATCCAGAGACAAGTTCAGCGCCCAAGCCATTTTCAGCTACCATGCAACATGATGGCTCTGGCAGCACATATGCCTGAAAGTGTATGTGATGCCTGGGGAACTGAGTGTGTGGGTGAATGGCAATATTCGAATTGGCCAGCAGGGGTCTTCCAGTGCCAAAACCACTCCACTTGGCTCATTCACTTCACATACCATCAGCTTGTGGAGCAGATCTAGAGGGAAACCCTGTTTGGTCACTTCTTGTCCAATGTCCATGGAGCCCAGGATGATGCAATCAAGCATGTTGAGCACCCACACAAAACAAGGATGCAGATCCTCAGTCCAGGCGCTAACAACTCCACATCCAGAGACAAGTTCAGCGCCCAAGCCATTTTCAGCTACCATGCAACATGATGGCTCTGGCAGCACATATGCCTGAAAGTGTATGTGATGCCTGGGGAACTGAGTGTGTGGGTGAATGGCAATATTCGAATTGGCCAGCAGGGGTCTTCCAGTGCCAAAACCACTCCACTTGGCTCATTCACTTCACATACCATCAGCTTGTGGAGCAGATCTAGAGGGAAACCCTGTTTGGTCACTTCTTGTCCAATGTCCATGGAGCCCAGGATGATGCAATCAAGCATGTTGAGCACCCACACAAAACAAGGATGCAGATCCTCAGTCCAGGCGCTAACAACTCCACATCCAGAGACAAGTTCAGCGCCCAAGCCATTTTCAGCTACCATGCAACATGATGGCTCTGGCAGCACATATGCCTGAAAGTGTATGTGATGCCTGGGGAACTGAGTGTGTGGGTGAATGGCAATATTCGAATTGGCCAGCAGGGGTCTTCCAGTGCCAAAACCACTCCACTTGGCTCATTCACTTCACATACCATCAGCTTGTGGAGCAGATCTAGAGGGAAACCCTGTTTGGTCACTTCTTGTCCAATGTCCATGGAGCCCAGGATGATGCAATCAAGCATGTTGAGCACCCACACAAAACAAGGATGCAGATCCTCAGTCCAGGCGCTAACAACTCCACATCCAGAGACAAGTTCAGCGCCCAAGCCATTTTCAGCTACCATGCAACATGATGGCTCTGGCAGCACATATGCCTGAAAGTGTATGTGATGCCTGGGGAACTGAGTGTGTGGGTGAATGGCAATATTCGAATTGGCCAGCAGGGGTCTTCCAGTGCCAAAACCACTCCACTTGGCTCATTCACTTCACATACCATCAGCTTGTGGAGCAGATCTAGAGGGAAACCCTGTTTGGTCACTTCTTGTCCAATGTCCATGGAGCCCAGGATGATGCAATCAAGCATGTTGAGCACCCACACAAAACAAGGATGCAGATCCTCAGTCCAGGCGCTAACAACTCCACATCCAGAGACAAGTTCAGCGCCCAAGCCATTTTCAGCTACCATGCAACATGATGGCTCTGGCAGCACATATGCCTGAAAGTGTATGTGATGCCTGGGGAACTGAGTGTGTGGGTGAATGGCAATATTCGAATTGGCCAGCAGGGGTCTTCCAGTGCCAAAACCACTCCACTTGGCTCATTCACTTCACATACCATCAGCTTGTGGAGCAGATCTAGAGGGAAACCCTGTTTGGTCACTTCTTGTCCAATGTCCATGGAGCCCAGGATGATGCAATCAAGCATGTTGAGCACCCACACAAAACAAGGATGCAGATCCTCAGTCCAGGCGCTAACAACTCCACATCCAGAGACAAGTTCAGCGCCCAAGCCATTTTCAGCTACCATGCAACATGATGGCTCTGGCAGCACATATGCCTGAATGTGTATGTGATGCCTGGGGAACTGAGTGTGTGGGTGAATGGCAATATTCGAATTGGCCAGCAGGGGTCTTCCAGTGCCAAAACCACTCCACTTGGCTCATTCACTTCACATACCATCAGCTTGTGGAGCAGATCTAGAGGGAAACCCTGTTTGGTCACTTCTTGTCCAATGTCCATGGAGCCCAGGATGATGCAATCAAGCATGTTGAGCACCCACACAAAACAAGGATGCAGATCCTCAGTCCAGGCGCTAACAACTCCACATCCAGAGACAAGTTCAGCGCCCAAGCCATTTTCAGCTACCATGCAACATGATGGCTCTGGCAGCACATATGCCTGAAAGTGTATGTGATGCCTGGGGAACTGAGTGTGTGGGTGAATGGCAATATTCGAATTGGCCAGCAGGGGTCTTCCAGTGCCAAAACCACTCCACTTGGCTCATTCACTTCACATACCATCAGCTTGTGGAGCAGATCTAGAGGGAAACCCTGTTTGGTCACTTCTTGTCCAATGTCCATGGAGCCCAGGATGATGCAATCAAGCATGTTGAGCACCCACACAAAACAAGGATGCAGATCCTCAGTCCAGGCGCTAACAACTCCACATCCAGAGACAAGTTCAGCGCCCAAGCCATTTTCAGCTACCATGCAACATGATGGCTCTGGCAGCACATATGCCTGAAAGTGTATGTGATGCCTGGGGAACTGAGTGTGTGGGTGAATGGCAATATTCGAATTGGCCAGCAGGGGTCTTCCAGTGCCAAAACCACTCCACTTGGCTCATTCACTTCACATACCATCAGCTTGTGGAGCAGATCTAGAGGGAAACCCTGTTTGGTCACTTCTTGTCCAATGTCCATGGAGCCCAGGATGATGCAATCAAGCATGTTGAGCACCCACACAAAACAAGGATGCAGATCCTCAGTCCAGGCGCTAACAACTCCACATCCAGAGACAAGTTCAGCGCCCAAGCCATTTTCAGCTACCATGCAACATGATGGCTCTGGCAGCACATATGCCTGAAAGTGTATGTGATGCCTGGGGAACTGAGTGTGTGGGTGAATGGCAATATTCGAATTGGCCAGCAGGGGTCTTCCAGTGCCAAAACCACTCCACTTGGCTCATTCACTTCACATACCATCAGCTTGTGGAGCAGATCTAGAGGGAAACCCTGTTTGGTCACTTCTTGTCCAATGTCCATGGAGCCCAGGATGATGCAATCAAGCATGTTGAGCACCCACACAAAACAAGGATGCAGATCCTCAGTCCAGGCGCTAACAACTCCACATCCAGAGACAAGTTCAGCGCCCAAGCCATTTTCAGCTACCATGCAACATGATGGCTCTGGCAGCACATATGCCTGAAAGTGTATGTGATGCCTGGGGAACTGAGTGTGTGGGTGAATGGCAATATTCGAATTGGCCAGCAGGGGTCTTCCAGTGCCAAAACCACTCCAC
Source organism: Ochotona curzoniae (assembly GCF_017591425.1). NCBI lineage: Eukaryota > Metazoa > Chordata > Mammalia > Lagomorpha > Ochotonidae > Ochotona > Ochotona curzoniae. The sequence goes on from NW_024467099.1 coordinate 109,964, forward strand.
TTGGCTCATTCACTTCACATACCATCAGCTTGTGGAGCAGATCTAGAGGGAAACCCTGTTTGGTCACTTCTTGTCCAATGTCCATGGAGCCCAGGATGATGCAATCAAGCATGTTGAGCACCCACACAAAACAAGGATGCAGATCCTCAGTCCAGGCGCTAACAACTCCACATCCAGAGACAAGTTCAGCGCCCAAGCCATTTTCAGCTACCATGCAACATGATGGCTCTGGCAGCACATATGCCTGAAAGTGTATGTGATGCCTGGGGAACTGAGTGTGTGGGTGAATGGCAATATTCGAATTGGCCAGCAGGGGTCTTCCAGTGCCAAAACCACTCCACTTGGCTCATTCACTTCACATACCATCAGCTTGTGGAGCAGATCTAGAGGGAAACCCTGTTTGGTCACTTCTTGTCCAATGTCCATGGAGCCCAGGATGATGCAATCAAGCATGTTGAGCACCCACACAAAACAAGGATGCAGATCCTCAGTCCAGGCGCTAACAACTCCACATCCAGAGACAAGTTCAGCGCCCAAGCCATTTTCAGCTACCATGCAACATGATGGCTCTGGCAGCACATATGCCTGAAAGTGTATGTGATGCCTGGGGAACTGAGTGTGTGGGTGAATGGCAATATTCGAATTGGCCAGCAGGGTCTTCCAGTGCCAAAACCACTCCACTTGGCTCATTCACTTCACATACCATCAGCTTGTGGAGCAGATCTAGAGGGAAACCCTGTTTGGTCACTTCTTGTCCAATGTCCATGGAGCCCAGGATGATGCAATCAAGCATGTTGAGCACCCACACAAAACAAGGATGCAGATCCTCAGTCCAGGCGCTAACAACTCCACATCCAGAGACAAGTTCAGCGCCCAAGCCATTTTCAGCTACCATGCAACATGATGGCTCTGGCAGCACATATGCCTGAAAGTGTATGTGATGCCTGGGGAACTGAGTGTGTGGGTGAATGGCAATATTCGAATTGGCCAGCAGGGGTCTTCCAGTGCCAAAACCACTCCACTTGGCTCATTCACTTCACATACCATCAGCTTGTGGAGCAGATCTAGAGGGAAACCCTGTTTGGTCACTTCTTGTCCAATGTCCATGGAGCCCAGGATGATGCAATCAAGCATGTTGAGCACCCACACAAAACAAGGATGCAGATCCTCAGTCCAGGCGCTAACAACTCCACATCCAGAGACAAGTTCAGCGCCCAAGCCATTTTCAGCTACCATGCAACATGATGGCTCTGGCAGCACATATGCCTGAAAGTGTATGTGATGCCTGGGGAACTGAGTGTGTGGGTGAATGGCAATATTCGAATTGGCCAGCAGGGGTCTTCCAGTGCCAAAACCACTCCACTTGGCTCATTCACTTCACATACCATCAGCTTGTGGAGCAGATCTAGAGGGAAACCCTGTTTGGTCACTTCTTGTCCAATGTCCATGGAGCCCAGGATGATGCAATCAAGCATGTTGAGCACCCACACAAAACAAGGATGCAGATCCTCAGTCCAGGCGCTAACAACTCCACATCCAGAGACAAGTTCAGCGCCCAAGCCATTTTCAGCTACCATGCAACATGATGGCTCTGGCAGCACATATGCCTGAAAGTGTATGTGATGCCTGGGGAACTGAGTGTGTGGGTGAATGGCAATATTCGAATTGGCCAGCAGGGGTCTTCCAGTGCCAAAACCACTCCACTTGGCTCATTCACTTCACATACCATCAGCTTGTGGAGCAGATCTAGAGGGAAACCCTGTTTGGTCACTTCTTGTCCAATGTCCATGGAGCCCAGGATGATGCAATCAAGCATGTTGAGCACCCACACAAAACAAGGATGCAGATCCTCAGTCCAGGCGCTAACAACTCCACATCCAGAGACAAGTTCAGCGCCCAAGCCATTTTCAGCTACCATGCAACATGATGGCTCTGGCAGCACATATGCCTGAAAGTGTATGTGATGCCTGGGGAACTGAGTGTGTGGGTGAATGGCAATATTCGAATTGGCCAGCAGGGGTCTTCCAGTGCCAAAACCACTCCACTTGGCTCATTCACTTCACATACCATCAGCTTGTGGAGCAGATCTAGAGGGAAACCCTGTTTGGTCACTTCTTGTCCAATGTCCATGGAGCCCAGGATGATGCAATCAAGCATGTTGAGCACCCACACAAAACAAGGATGCAGATCCTCAGTCCAGGCGCTAACAACTCCACATCCAGAGACAAGTTCAGCGCCCAAGCCATTTTCAGCTACCATGCAACATGATGGCTCTGGCAGCACATATGCCTGAAAGTGTATGTGATGCCTGGGGAACTGAGTGTGTGGGTGAATGGCAATATTCGAATTGGCCAGCAGGGGTCTTCCAGTGCCAAAACCACTCCACTTGGCTCATTCACTTCACATACCATCAGCTTGTGGAGCAGATCTAGAGGGAAACCCTGTTTGGTCACTTCTTGTCCAATGTCCATGGAGCCCAGGATGATGCAATCAAGCATGTTGAGCACCCACACAAAACAAGGATGCAGATCCTCAGTCCAGGCGCTAACAACTCCACATCCAGAGACAAGTTCAGCGCCCAAGCCATTTTCAGCTACCATGCAACATGATGGCTCTGGCAGCACATATGCCTGAAAGTGTATGTGATGCCTGGGGAACTGAGTGTGTGGGTGAATGGCAATATTCGAATTGGCCAGCAGGGGTCTTCCAGTGCCAAAACCACTCCACTTGGCTCATTCACTTCACATACCATCAGCTTGTGGAGCAGATCTAGAGGGAAACCCTGTTTGGTCACTTCTTGTCCAATGTCCATGGAGCCCAGGATGATGCAATCAAGCATGTTGAGCACCCACACAAAACAAGGATGCAGATCCTCAGTCCAGGCGCTAACAACTCCACATCCAGAGACAAGTTCAGCGCCCAAGCCATTTTCAGCTACCATGCAACATGATGGCTCTGGCAGCACATATGCCTGAAAGTGTATGTGATGCCTGGGGAACTGAGTGTGTGGGTGAATGGCAATATTCGAATTGGCCAGCAGGGGTCTTCCAGTGCCAAAACCACTCCACTTGGCTCATTCACTTCACATACCATCAGCTTGTGGAGCAGATCTAGAGGGAAACCCTGTTTGGTCACTTCTTGTCCAATGTCCATGGAGCCCAGGATGATGCAATCAAGCATGTTGAGCACCCACACAAAACAAGGATGCAGATCCTCAGTCCAGGCGCTAACAACTCCACATCCAGAGACAAGTTCAGCGCCCAAGCCATTTTCAGCTACCATGCAACATGATGGCTCTGGCAGCACATATGCCTGAAAGTGTATGTGATGCCTGGGGAACTGAGTGTGTGGGTGAATGGCAATATTCGAATTGGCCAGCAGGGGTCTTCCAGTGCCAAAACCACTCCACTTGGCTCATTCACTTCACATACCATCAGCTTGTGGAGCAGATCTAGAGGGAAACCCTGTTTGGTCACTTCTTGTCCAATGTCCATGGAGCCCAGGATGATGCAATCAAGCATGTTGAGCACCCACACAAAACAAGGATGCAGATCCTCAGTCCAGGCGCTAACAACTCCACATCCAGAGACAAGTTCAGCGCCCAAGCCATTTTCAGCTACCATGCAACATGATGGCTCTGGCAGCACATATGCCTGAAAGTGTATGTGATGCCTGGGGAACTGAGTGTGTGGGTGAATGGCAATATTCGAATTGGCCAGCAGGGGTCTTCCAGTGCCAAAACCACTCCACTTGGCTCATTCACTTCACATACCATCAGCTTGTGGAGCAGATCTAGAGGGAAACCCTGTTTGGTCACTTCTTGTCCAATGTCCATGGAGCCCAGGATGATGCAATCAAGCATGTTGAGCACCCACACAAAACAAGGATGCAGATCCTCAGTCCAGGCGCTAACAACTCCACATCCAGAGACAAGTTCAGCGCCCAAGCCATTTTCAGCTACCATGCAACATGATGGCTCTGGCAGCACATATGCCTGAAAGTGTATGTGATGCCTGGGGAACTGAGTGTGTGGGTGAATGGCAATATTCGAATTGGCCAGCAGGGGTCTTCCAGTGCCAAAACCACTCCACTTGGCTCATTCACTTCACATACCATCAGCTTGTGGAGCAGATCTAGAGGGAAACCCTGTTTGGTCACTTCTTGTCCAATGTCCATGGAGCCCAGGATGATGCAATCAAGCATGTTGAGCACCCACACAAAACAAGGATGCAGATCCTCAGTCCAGGCGCTAACAACTCCACATCCAGAGACAAGTTCAGCGCCCAAGCCATTTTCAGCTACCATGCAACATGATGGCTCTGGCAGCACATATGCCTGAAAGTGTATGTGATGCCTGGGGAACTGAGTGTGTGGGTGAATGGCAATATTCGAATTGGCCAGCAGGGGTCTTCCAGTGCCAAAACCACTCCACTTGGCTCATTCACTTCACATACCATCAGCTTGTGGAGCAGATCTAGAGGGAAACCCTGTTTGGTCACTTCTTGTCCAATGTCCATGGAGCCCAGGATGATGCAATCAAGCATGTTGAGCACCCACACAAAACAAGGATGCAGATCCTCAGTCCAGGCGCTAACAACTCCACATCCAGAGACAAGTTCAGCGCCCAAGCCATTTTCAGCTACCATGCAACATGATGGCTCTGGCAGCACATATGCCTGAAAGTGTATGTGATGCCTGGGGAACTGAGTGTGTGGGTGAATGGCAATATTCGAATTGGCCAGCAGGGGTCTTCCAGTGCCAAAACCACTCCACTTGGCTCATTCACTTCACATACCATCAGCTTGTGGAGCAGATCTAGAGGGAAACCCTGTTTGGTCACTTCTTGTCCAATGTCCATGGAGCCCAGGATGATGCAATCAAGCATGTTGAGCACCCACACAAAACAAGGATGCAGATCCTCAGTCCAGGCGCTAACAACTCCACATCCAGAGACAAGTTCAGCGCCCAAGCCATTTTCAGCTACCATGCAACATGATGGCTCTGGCAGCACATATGCCTGAAAGTGTATGTGATGCCTGGGGAACTGAGTGTGTGGGTGAATGGCAATATTCGAATTGGCCAGCAGGGGTCTTCCAGTGCCAAAACCACTCCACTTGGCTCATTCACTTCACATACCATCAGCTTGTGGAGCAGATCTAGAGGGAAACCCTGTTTGGTCACTTCTTGTCCAATGTCCATGGAGCCCAGGATGATGCAATCAAGCATGTTGAGCACCCACACAAAACAAGGATGCAGATCCTCAGTCCAGGCGCTAACAACTCCACATCCAGAGACAAGTTCAGCGCCCAAGCCATTTTCAGCTACCATGCAACATGATGGCTCTGGCAGCACATATGCCTGAAAGTGTATGTGATGCCTGGGGAACTGAGTGTGTGGGTGAATGGCAATATTCGAATTGGCCAGCAGGGGTCTTCCAGTGCCAAAACCACTCCACTTGGCTCATTCACTTCACATACCATCAGCTTGTGGAGCAGATCTAGAGGGAAACCCTGTTTGGTCACTTCTTGTCCAATGTCCATGGAGCCCAGGATGATGCAATCAAGCATGTTGAGCACCCACACAAAACAAGGATGCAGATCCTCAGTCCAGGCGCTAACAACTCCACATCCAGAGACAAGTTCAGCGCCCAAGCCATTTTCAGCTACCATGCAACATGATGGCTCTGGCAGCACATATGCCTGAAAGTGTATGTGATGCCTGGGGAACTGAGTGTGTGGGTGAATGGCAATATTCGAATTGGCCAGCAGGGGTCTTCCAGTGCCAAAACCACTCCACTTGGCTCATTCACTTCACATACCATCAGCTTGTGGAGCAGATCTAGAGGGAAACCCTGTTTGGTCACTTCTTGTCCAATGTCCATGGAGCCCAGGATGATGCAATCAAGCATGTTGAGCACCCACACAAAACAAGGATGCAGATCCTCAGTCCAGGCGCTAACAACTCCACATCCAGAGACAAGTTCAGCGCCCAAGCCATTTTCAGCTACCATGCAACATGATGGCTCTGGCAGCACATATGCCTGAAAGTGTATGTGATGCCTGGGGAACTGAGTGTGTGGGTGAATGGCAATATTCGAATTGGCCAGCAGGGGTCTTCCAGTGCCAAAACCACTCCACTTGGCTCATTCACTTCACATACCATCAGCTTGTGGAGCAGATCTAGAGGGAAACCCTGTTTGGTCACTTCTTGTCCAATGTCCATGGAGCCCAGGATGATGCAATCAAGCATGTTGAGCACCCACACAAAACAAGGATGCAGATCCTCAGTCCAGGCGCTAACAACTCCACATCCAGAGACAAGTTCAGCGCCCAAGCCATTTTCAGCTACCATGCAACATGATGGCTCTGGCAGCACATATGCCTGAAAGTGTATGTGATGCCTGGGGAACTGAGTGTGTGGGTGAATGGCAATATTCGAATTGGCCAGCAGGGGTCTTCCAGTGCCAAAACCACTCCACTTGGCTCATTCACTTCACATACCATCAGCTTGTGGAGCAGATCTAGAGGGAAACCCTGTTTGGTCACTTCTTGTCCAATGTCCATGGAGCCCAGGATGATGCAATCAAGCATGTTGAGCACCCACACAAAACAAGGATGCAGATCCTCAGTCCAGGCGCTAACAACTCCACATCCAGAGACAAGTTCAGCGCCCAAGCCATTTTCAGCTACCATGCAACATGATGGCTCTGGCAGCACATATGCCTGAAAGTGTATGTGATGCCTGGGGAACTGAGTGTGTGGGTGAATGGCAATATTCGAATTGGCCAGCAGGGGTCTTCCAGTGCCAAAACCACTCCACTTGGCTCATTCACTTCACATACCATCAGCTTGTGGAGCAGATCTAGAGGGAAACCCTGTTTGGTCACTTCTTGTCCAATGTCCATGGAGCCCAGGATGATGCAATCAAGCATGTTGAGCACCCACACAAAACAAGGATGCAGATCCTCAGTCCAGGCGCTAACAACTCCACATCCAGAGACAAGTTCAGCGCCCAAGCCATTTTCAGCTACCATGCAACATGATGGCTCTGGCAGCACATATGCCTGAAAGTGTATGTGATGCCTGGGGAACTGAGTGTGTGGGTGAATGGCAATATTCGAATTGGCCAGCAGGGGTCTTCCAGTGCCAAAACCACTCCACTTGGCTCATTCACTTCACATACCATCAGCTTGTGGAGCAGATCTAGAGGGAAACCCTGTTTGGTCACTTCTTGTCCAATGTCCATGGAGCCCAGGATGATGCAATCAAGCATGTTGAGCACCCACACAAAACAAGGATGCAGATCCTCAGTCCAGGCGCTAACAACTCCACATCCAGAGACAAGTTCAGCGCCCAAGCCATTTTCAGCTACCATGCAACATGATGGCTCTGGCAGCACATATGCCTGAAAGTGTATGTGATGCCTGGGGAACTGAGTGTGTGGGTGAATGGCAATATTCGAATTGGCCAGCAGGGGTCTTCCAGTGCCAAAACCACTCCACTTGGCTCATTCACTTCACATACCATCAGCTTGTGGAGCAGATCTAGAGGGAAACCCTGTTTGGTCACTTCTTGTCCAATGTCCATGGAGCCCAGGATGATGCAATCAAGCATGTTGAGCACCCACACAAAACAAGGATGCAGATCCTCAGTCCAGGCGCTAACAACTCCACATCCAGAGACAAGTTCAGCGCCCAAGCCATTTTCAGCTACCATGCAACATGATGGCTCTGGCAGCACATATGCCTGAAAGTGTATGTGATGCCTGGGGAACTGAGTGTGTGGGTGAATGGCAATATTCGAATTGGCCAGCAGGGGTCTTCCAGTGCCAAAACCACTCCACTTGGCTCATTCACTTCACATACCATCAGCTTGTGGAGCAGATCTAGAGGGAAACCCTGTTTGGTCACTTCTTGTCCAATGTCCATGGAGCCCAGGATGATGCAATCAAGCATGTTGAGCACCCACACAAAACAAGGATGCAGATCCTCAGTCCAGGCGCTAACAACTCCACATCCAGAGACAAGTTCAGCGCCCAAGCCATTTTCAGCTACCATGCAACATGATGGCTCTGGCAGCACATATGCCTGAAAGTGTATGTGATGCCTGGGGAACTGAGTGTGTGGGTGAATGGCAATATTCGAATTGGCCAGCAGGGGTCTTCCAGTGCCAAAACCACTCCACTTGGCTCATTCACTTCACATACCATCAGCTTGTGGAGCAGATCTAGAGGGAAACCCTGTTTGGTCACTTCTTGTCCAATGTCCATGGAGCCCAGGATGATGCAATCAAGCATGTTGAGCACCCACACAAAACAAGGATGCAGATCCTCAGTCCAGGCGCTAACAACTCCACATCCAGAGACAAGTTCAGCGCCCAAGCCATTTTCAGCTACCATGCAACATGATGGCTCTGGCAGCACATATGCCTGAAAGTGTATGTGATGCCTGGGGAACTGAGTGTGTGGGTGAATGGCAATATTCGAATTGGCCAGCAGGGGTCTTCCAGTGCCAAAACCACTCCACTTGGCTCATTCACTTCACATACCATCAGCTTGTGGAGCAGATCTAGAGGGAAACCCTGTTTGGTCACTTCTTGTCCAATGTCCATGGAGCCCAGGATGATGCAATCAAGCATGTTGAGCACCCACACAAAACAAGGATGCAGATCCTCAGTCCAGGCGCTAACAACTCCACATCCAGAGACAAGTTCAGCGCCCAAGCCATTTTCAGCTACCATGCAACATGATGGCTCTGGCAGCACATATGCCTGAAAGTGTATGTGATGCCTGGGGAACTGAGTGTGTGGGTGAATGGCAATATTCGAATTGGCCAGCAGGGGTCTTCCAGTGCCAAAACCACTCCACTTGGCTCATTCACTTCACATACCATCAGCTTGTGGAGCAGATCTAGAGGGAAACCCTGTTTGGTCACTTCTTGTCCAATGTCCATGGAGCCCAGGATGATGCAATCAAGCATGTTGAGCACCCACACAAAACAAGGATGCAGATCCTCAGTCCAGGCGCTAACAACTCCACATCCAGAGACAAGTTCAGCGCCCAAGCCATTTTCAGCTACCATGCAACATGATGGCTCTGGCAGCACATATGCCTGAAAGTGTATGTGATGCCTGGGGAACTGAGTGTGTGGGTGAATGGCAATATTCGAATTGGCCAGCAGGGGTCTTCCAGTGCCAAAACCACTCCACTTGGCTCATTCACTTCACATACCATCAGCTTGTCGAGCAGATCTAGAGGGAAACCCTGTTTGGTCACTTCTTGTCCAATGTCCATGGAGCCCAGGATGATGCAATCAAGCATGTTGAGCACCCACACAAAACAAGGATGCAGATCCTCAGTCCAGGCGCTAACAACTCCACATCCAGAGACAAGTTCAGCGCCCAAGCCATTTTCAGCTACCATGCAACATGATGGCTCTGGCAGCACATATGCCTGAAAGTGTATGTGATGCCTGGGGAACTGAGTGTGTGGGTGAATGGCAATATTCGAATTGGCCAGCAGGGGTCTTCCAGTGCCAAAACCACTCCACTTGGCTCATTCACTTCACATACCATCAGCTTGTGGAGCAGATCTAGAGGGAAACCCTGTTTGGTCACTTCTTGTCCAATGTCCATGGAGCCCAGGATGATGCAATCAAGCATGTTGAGCACCCACACAAAACAAGGATGCAGATCCTCAGTCCAGGCGCTAACAACTCCACATCCAGAGACAAGTTCAGCGCCCAAGCCATTTTCAGCTACCATGCAACATGATGGCTCTGGCAGCACATATGCCTGAAAGTGTATGTGATGCCTGGGGAACTGAGTGTGTGGGTGAATGGCAATATTCGAATTGGCCAGCAGGGGTCTTCCAGTGCCAAAACCACTCCACTTGGCTCATTCACTTCACATACCATCAGCTTGTGGAGCAGATCTAGAGGGAAACCCTGTTTGGTCACTTCTTGTCCAATGTCCATGGAGCCCAGGATGATGCAATCAAGCATGTTGAGCACCCACACAAAACAAGGATGCAGATCCTCAGTCCAGGCGCTAACAACTCCACATCCAGAGACAAGTTCAGCGCCCAAGCCATTTTCAGCTACCATGCAACATGATGGCTCTGGCAGCACATATGCCTGAAAGTGTATGTGATGCCTGGGGAACTGAGTGTGTGGGTGAATGGCAATATTCGAATTGGCCAGCAGGGGTCTTCCAGTGCCAAAACCACTCCACTTGGCTCATTCACTTCACATACCATCAGCTTGTGGAGCAGATCTAGAGGGAAACCCTGTTTGGTCACTTCTTGTCCAATGTCCATGGAGCCCAGGATGATGCAATCAAGCATGTTGAGCACCCACACAAAACAAGGATGCAGATCCTCAGTCCAGGCGCTAACAACTCCACATCCAGAGACAAGTTCAGCGCCCAAGCCATTTTCAGCTACCATGCAACATGATGGCTCTGGCAGCACATATGCCTGAAAGTGAATGTGATGCCTGGGGAACTGAGTGTGTGGGTGAATGGCAATATTCGAATTGGCCAGCAGGGTCTTCCAGTGCCAAAACCACTCCACTTGGCTCATTCACTTCACATACCATCAGCTTGTGGAGCAGATCTAGAGGGAAACCCTGTTTGGTCACTTCTTGTCCAATGTCCATGGAGCCCAGGATGATGCAATCAAGCATGTTGAGCACCCACACAAAACAAGGATGCAGATCCTCAGTCCAGGCGCTAACAACTCCACATCCAGAGACAAGTTCAGCGCCCAAGCCATTTTCAGCTACCATGCAACATGATGGCTCTGGCAGCACATATGCCTGAAAGTGTATGTGATGCCTGGGGAACTGAGTGTGTGGGTGAATGGCAATATTCGAATTGGCCAGCAGGGGTCTTCCAGTGCCAAAACCACTCCACTTGGCTCATTCACTTCACATACCATCAGCTTGTGGAGCAGATCTAGAGGGAAACCCTGTTTGGTCACTTCTTGTCCAATGTCCATGGAGCCCAGGATGATGCAATCAAGCATGTTGAGCACCCACACAAAACAAGGATGCAGATCCTCAGTCCAGGCGCTAACAACTCCACATCCAGAGACAAGTTCAGCGCCCAAGCCATTTTCAGCTACCATGCAACATGATGGCTCTGGCAGCACATATGCCTGAAAGTGTATGTGATGCCTGGGGAACTGAGTGTGTGGGTGAATGGCAATATTCGAATTGGCCAGCAGGGGTCTTCCAGTGCCAAAACCACTCCACTTGGCTCATTCACTTCACATACCATCAGCTTGTGGAGCAGATCTAGAGGGAAACCCTGTTTGGTCACTTCTTGTCCAATGTCCATGGAGCCCAGGATGATGCAATCAAGCATGTTGAGCACCCACACAAAACAAGGATGCAGATCCTCAGTCCAGGCGCTAACAACTCCACATCCAGAGACAAGTTCAGCGCCCAAGCCATTTTCAGCTACCATGCAACATGATGGCTCTGGCAGCACATATGCCTGAAAGTGTATGTGATGCCTGGGGAACTGAGTGTGTGGGTGAATGGCAATATTCGAATTGGCCAGCAGGGGTCTTCCAGTGCCAAAACCACTCCACTTGGCTCATTCACTTCACATACCATCAGCTTGTGGAGCAGATCTAGAGGGAAACCCTGTTTGGTCACTTCTTGTCCAATGTCCATGGAGCCCAGGATGATGCAATCAAGCATGTTGAGCACCCACACAAAACAAGGATGCAGATCCTCAGTCCAGGCGCTAACAACTCCACATCCAGAGACAAGTTCAGCGCCCAAGCCATTTTCAGCTACCATGCAACATGATGGCTCTGGCAGCACATATGCCTGAAAGTGTATGTGATGCCTGGGGAACTGAGTGTGTGGGTGAATGGCAATATTCGAATTGGCCAGCAGGGGTCTTCCAGTGCCAAAACCACTCCACTTGGCTCATTCACTTCACATACCATCAGCTTGTGGAGCAGATCTAGAGGGAAACCCTGTTTGGTCACTTCTTGTCCAATGTCCATGGAGCCCAGGATGATGCAATCAAGCATGTTGAGCACCCACACAAAACAAGGATGCAGATCCTCAGTCCAGGCGCTAACAACTCCACATCCAGAGACAAGTTCAGCGCCCAAGCCATTTTCAGCTACCATGCAACATGATGGCTCTGGCAGCACATATGCCTGAAAGTGTATGTGATGCCTGGGGAACTGAGTGTGTGGGTGAATGGCAATATTCGAATTGGCCAGCAGGGGTCTTCCAGTGCCAAAACCACTCCACTTGGCTCATTCACTTCACATACCATCAGCTTGTGGAGCAGATCTAGAGGGAAACCCTGTTTGGTCACTTCTTGTCCAATGTCCATGGAGCCCAGGATGATGCAATCAAGCATGTTGAGCACCCACACAAAACAAGGATGCAGATCCTCAGTCCAGGCGCTAACAACTCCACATCCAGAGACAAGTTCAGCGCCCAAGCCATTTTCAGCTACCATGCAACATGATGGCTCTGGCAGCACATATGCCTGAAAGTGTATGTGATGCCTGGGGAACTGAGTGTGTGGGTGAATGGCAATATTCGAATTGGCCAGCAGGGGTCTTCCAGTGCCAAAACCACTCCACTTGGCTCATTCACTTCACATACCATCAGCTTGTGGAGCAGATCTAGAGGGAAACCCTGTTTGGTCACTTCTTGTCCAATGTCCATGGAGCCCAGGATGATGCAATCAAGCATGTTGAGCACCCACACAAAACAAGGATGCAGATCCTCAGTCCAGGCGCTAACAACTCCACATCCAGAGACAAGTTCAGCGCCCAAGCCATTTTCAGCTACCATGCAACATGATGGCTCTGGCAGCACATATGCCTGAAAGTGTATGTGATGCCTGGGGAACTGAGTGTGTTGGTGAATGGCAATATTCGAATTGGCCAGCAGGGGTCTTCCAGTGCCAAAACCACTCCACTTGGCTCATTCACTTCACATACCATCAGCTTGTGGAGCAGATCTAGAGGGAAACCCTGTTTGGTCACTTCTTGTCCAATGTCCATGGAGCCCAGGATGATGCAATCAAGCATGTTGAGCACCCACACAAAACAAGGATGCAGATCCTCAGTCCAGGCGCTAACAACTCCACATCCAGAGACAAGTTCAGCGCCCAAGCCATTTTCAGCTACCATGCAACATGATGGCTCTGGCAGCACATATGCCTGAAAGTGTATGTGATGCCTGGGGAACTGAGTGTGTGGGTGAATGGCAATATTCGAATTGGCCAGCAGGGGTCTTCCAGTGCCAAAACCACTCCACTTGGCTCATTCACTTCACATACCATCAGCTTGTGGAGCAGATCTAGAGGGAAACCCTGTTTGGTCACTTCTTGTCCAATGTCCATGGAGCCCAGGATGATGCAATCAAGCATGTTGAGCACCCACACAAAACAAGGATGCAGATCCTCAGTCCAGGCGCTAACAACTCCACATCCAGAGACAAGTTCAGCGCCCAAGCCATTTTCAGCTACCATGCAACATGATGGCTCTGGCAGCACATATGCCTGAAAGTGTATGTGATGCCTGGGGAACTGAGTGTGTGGGTGAATGGCAATATTCGAATTGGCCAGCAGGGGTCTTCCAGTGCCAAAACCACTCCACTTGGCTCATTCACTTCACATACCATCAGCTTGTGGAGCAGATCTAGAGGGAAACCCTGTTTGGTCACTTCTTGTCCAATGTCCATGGAGCCCAGGATGATGCAATCAAGCATGTTGAGCACCCACACAAAACAAGGATGCAGATCCTCAGTCCAGGCGCTAACAACTCCACATCCAGAGACAAGTTCAGCGCCCAAGCCATTTTCAGCTACCATGCAACATGATGGCTCTGGCAGCACATATGCCTGAAAGTGTATGTGATGCCTGGGGAACTGAGTGTGTGGGTGAATGGCAATATTCGAATTGGCCAGCAGGGGTCTTCCAGTGCCAAAACCACTCCACTTGGCTCATTCACTTCACATACCATCAGCTTGTGGAGCAGATCTAGAGGGAAACCCTGTTTGGTCACTTCTTGTCCAATGTCCATGGAGCCCAGGATGATGCAATCAAGCATGTTGAGCACCCACACAAAACAAGGATGCAGATCCTCAGTCCAGGCGCTAACAACTCCACATCCAGAGACAAGTTCAGCGCCCAAGCCATTTTCAGCTACCATGCAACATGATGGCTCTGGCAGCACATATGCCTGAAAGTGTATGTGATGCCTGGGGAACTGAGTGTGTGGGTGAATGGCAATATTCGAATTGGCCAGCAGGGGTCTTCCAGTGCCAAAACCACTCCACTTGGCTCATTCACTTCACATACCATCAGCTTGTGGAGCAGATCTAGAGGGAAACCCTGTTTGGTCACTTCTTGTCCAATGTCCATGGAGCCCAGGATGATGCAATCAAGCATGTTGAGCACCCACACAAAACAAGGATGCAGATCCTCAGTCCAGGCGCTAACAACTCCACATCCAGAGACAAGTTCAGCGCCCAAGCCATTTTCAGCTACCATGCAACATGATGGCTCTGGCAGCACATATGCCTGAAAGTGTATGTGATGCCTGGGGAACTGAGTGTGTGGGTGAATGGCAATATTCGAATTGGCCAGCAGGGGTCTTCCAGTGCCAAAACCACTCCACTTGGCTCATTCACTTCACATACCATCAGCTTGTGGAGCAGATCTAGAGGGAAACCCTGTTTGGTCACTTCTTGTCCAATGTCCATGGAGCCCAGGATGATGCAATCAAGCATGTTGAGCACCCACACAAAACAAGGATGCAGATCCTCAGTCCAGGCGCTAACAACTCCACATCCAGAGACAAGTTCAGCGCCCAAGCCATTTTCAGCTACCATGCAACATGATGGCTCTGGCAGCACATATGCCTGAAAGTGTATGTGATGCCTGGGGAACTGAGTGTGTGGGTGAATGGCAATATTCGAATTGGCCAGCAGGGGTCTTCCAGTGCCAAAACCACTCCACTTGGCTCATTCACTTCACATACCATCAGCTTGTGGAGCAGATCTAGAGGGAAACCCTGTTTGGTCACTTCTTGTCCAATGTCCATGGAGCCCAGGATGATGCAATCAAGCATGTTGAGCACCCACACAAAACAAGGATGCAGATCCTCAGTCCAGGCGCTAACAACTCCACATCCAGAGACAAGTTCAGCGCCCAAGCCATTTTCAGCTACCATACAACATGATGGCTCTGGCAGCACATATGCCTGAAAGTGTCTGTGATCCCTGGGGAACTGAGTGTGTGGGTGAATGGCAATATTCGAATTGGCCAGCAGGGTCTTCCAGTGCCAAAACCACTCCACTTGGCTCATTCACTTCACATACCATCAGCTTGTGGAGCAGATCTAGAGGGAAACCCTGTTTGGTCACTTCTTGTCCAATGTCCATGGAGCCCAGGATGATGCAATCAAGCATGTTGAGCACCCACACAAAACAAGGATGCAGATCCTCAGTCCAGGCGCTAACAACTCCACATCCAGAGACAAGTTCAGCGCCCAAGCCATTTTCAGCTACCATGCAACATGATGGCTCTGGCAGCACATATGCCTGAAAGTGTATGTGATGCCTGGGGAACTGAGTGTGTGGGTGAATGGCAATATTCGAATTGGCCAGCAGGGGTCTTCCAGTGCCAAAACCACTCCACTTGGCTCATTCACTTCACATACCATCAGCTTGTGGAGCAGATCTAGAGGGAAACCCTGTTTGGTCACTTCTTGTCCAATGTCCATGGAGCCCAGGATGATGCAATCAAGCATGTTGAGCACCCACACAAAACAAGGATGCAGATCCTCAGTCCAGGCGCTAACAACTCCACATCCAGAGACAAGTTCAGCGCCCAAGCCATTTTCAGCTACCATGCAACATGATGGCTCTGGCAGCACATATGCCTGAAAGTGTATGTGATGCCTGGGGAACTGAGTGTGTGGGTGAATGGCAATATTCGAATTGGCCAGCAGGGGTCTTCCAGTGCCAAAACCACTCCACTTGGCTCATTCACTTCACATACCATCAGCTTGTGGAGCAGATCTAGAGGGAAACCCTGTTTGGTCACTTCTTGTCCAATGTCCATGGAGCCCAGGATGATGCAATCAAGCATGTTGAGCACCCACACAAAACAAGGATGCAGATCCTCAGTCCAGGCGCTAACAACTCCACATCCAGAGACAAGTTCAGCGCCCAAGCCATTTTCAGCTACCATGCAACATGATGGCTCTGGCAGCACATATGCCTGAAAGTGTATGTGATGCCTGGGGAACTGAGTGTGTGGGTGAATGGCAATATTCGAATTGGCCAGCAGGGGTCTTCCAGTGCCAAAACCACTCCACTTGGCTCATTCACTTCACATACCATCAGCTTGTGGAGCAGATCTAGAGGGAAACCCTGTTTGGTCACTTCTTGTCCAATGTCCATGGAGCCCAGGATGATGCAATCAAGCATGTTGAGCACCCACACAAAACAAGGATGCAGATCCTCAGTCCAGGCGCTAACAACTCCACATCCAGAGACAAGTTCAGCGCCCAAGCCATTTTCAGCTACCATGCAACATGATGGCTCTGGCAGCACATATGCCTGAAAGTGTATGTGATGCCTGGGGAACTGAGTGTGTGGGTGAATGGCAATATTCGAATTGGCCAGCAGGGGTCTTCCAGTGCCAAAACCACTCCACTTGGCTCATTCACTTCACATACCATCAGCTTGTGGAGCAGATCTAGAGGGAAACCCTGTTTGGTCACTTCTTGTCCAATGTCCATGGAGCCCAGGATGATGCAATCAAGCATGTTGAGCACCCACACAAAACAAGGATGCAGATCCTCAGTCCAGGCGCTAACAACTCCACATCCAGAG
Source organism: Ochotona curzoniae (assembly GCF_017591425.1). Lineage (NCBI taxonomy): Eukaryota > Metazoa > Chordata > Mammalia > Lagomorpha > Ochotonidae > Ochotona > Ochotona curzoniae. The sequence continues at coordinate 126,849 of NW_024467099.1, forward strand.
ACAAGTTCAGCGCCCAAGCCATTTTCAGCTACCATGCAACATGATGGCTCTGGCAGCACATATGCCTGAAAGTGTATGTGATGCCTGGGGAACTGAGTGTGTGGGTGAATGGCAATATTCGAATTGGCCAGCAGGGGTCTTCCAGTGCCAAAACCACTCCACTTGGCTCATTCACTTCACATACCATCAGCTTGTGGAGCAGATCTAGAGGGAAACCCTGTTTGGTCACTTCTTGTCCAATGTCCATGGAGCCCAGGATGATGCAATCAAGCATGTTGAGCACCCACACAAAACAAGGATGCAGATCCTCAGTCCAGGCGCTAACAACTCCACATCCAGAGACAAGTTCAGCGCCCAAGCCATTTTCAGCTACCATGCAACATGATGGCTCTGGCAGCACATATGCCTGAAAGTGTATGTGATGCCTGGGGAACTGAGTGTGTGGGTGAATGGCAATATTCGAATTGGCCAGCAGGGGTCTTCCAGTGCCAAAACCACTCCACTTGGCTCATTCACTTCACATACCATCAGCTTGTGGAGCAGATCTAGAGGGAAACCCTGTTTGGTCACTTCTTGTCCAATGTCCATGGAGCCCAGGATGATGCAATCAAGCATGTTGAGCACCCACACAAAACAAGGATGCAGATCCTCAGTCCAGGCGCTAACAACTCCACATCCAGAGACAAGTTCAGCGCCCAAGCCATTTTCAGCTACCATGCAACATGATGGCTCTGGCAGCACATATGCCTGAAAGTGTATGTGATGCCTGGGGAACTGAGTGTGTGGGTGAATGGCAATATTCGAATTGGCCAGCAGGGGTCTTCCAGTGCCAAAACCACTCCACTTGGCTCATTCACTTCACATACCATCAGCTTGTGGAGCAGATCTAGAGGGAAACCCTGTTTGGTCACTTCTTGTCCAATGTCCATGGAGCCCAGGATGATGCAATCAAGCATGTTGAGCACCCACACAAAACAAGGATGCAGATCCTCAGTCCAGGCGCTAACAACTCCACATCCAGAGACAAGTTCAGCGCCCAAGCCATTTTCAGCTACCATGCAACATGATGGCTCTGGCAGCACATATGCCTGAAAGTGTATGTGATGCCTGGGGAACTGAGTGTGTGGGTGAATGGCAATATTCGAATTGGCCAGCAGGGGTCTTCCAGTGCCAAAACCACGCCACTTGGCTCATTCACTTCACATACCATCAGCTTGTGGAGCAGATCTAGAGGGAAACCCTGTTTGGTCACTTCTTGTCCAATGTCCATGGAGCCCAGGATGATGCAATCAAGCATGTTGAGCACCCACACAAAACAAGGATGCAGATCCTCAGTCCAGGCGCTAACAACTCCACATCCAGAGACAAGTTCAGCGCCCAAGCCATTTTCAGCTACCATGCAACATGATGGCTCTGGCAGCACATATGCCTGAAAGTGTATGTGATGCCTGGGGAACTGAGTGTGTGGGTGAATGGCAATATTCGAATTGGCCAGCAGGGGTCTTCCAGTGCCAAAACCACTCCACTTGGCTCATTCACTTCACATACCATCAGCTTGTGGAGCAGATCTAGAGGGAAACCCTGTTTGGTCACTTCTTGTCCAATGTCCATGGAGCCCAGGATGATGCAATCAAGCATGTTGAGCACCCACACAAAACAAGGATGCAGATCCTCAGTCCAGGCGCTAACAACTCCACATCCAGAGACAAGTTCAGCGCCCAAGCCATTTTCAGCTACCATGCAACATGATGGCTCTGGCAGCACATATGCCTGAAAGTGTATGTGATGCCTGGGGAACTGAGTGTGTGGGTGAATGGCAATATTCGAATTGGCCAGCAGGGGTCTTCCAGTGCCAAAACCACTCCACTTGGCTCATTCACTTCACATACCATCAGCTTGTGGAGCAGATCTAGAGGGAAACCCTGTTTGGTCACTTCTTGTCCAATGTCCATGGAGCCCAGGATGATGCAATCAAGCATGTTGAGCACCCACACAAAACAAGGATGCAGATCCTCAGTCCAGGCGCTAACAACTCCACATCCAGAGACAAGTTCAGCGCCCAAGCCATTTTCAGCTACCATGCAACATGATGGCTCTGGCAGCACATATGCCTGAAAGTGTATGTGATGCCTGGGGAACTGAGTGTGTGGGTGAATGGCAATATTCGAATTGGCCAGCAGGGGTCTTCCAGTGCCAAAACCACTCCACTTGGCTCATTCACTTCACATACCATCAGCTTGTGGAGCAGATCTAGAGGGAAACCCTGTTTGGTCACTTCTTGTCCAATGTCCATGGAGCCCAGGATGATGCAATCAAGCATGTTGAGCACCCACACAAAACAAGGATGCAGATCCTCAGTCCAGGCGCTAACAACTCCACATCCAGAGACAAGTTCAGCGCCCAAGCCATTTTCAGCTACCATGCAACATGATGGCTCTGGCAGCACATATGCCTGAAAGTGTATGTGATGCCTGGGGAACTGAGTGTGTGGGTGAATGGCAATATTCGAATTGGCCAGCAGGGGTCTTCCAGTGCCAAAACCACTCCACTTGGCTCATTCACTTCACATACCATCAGCTTGTCGAGCAGATCTAGAGGGAAACCCTGTTTGG